>NC_074695.1:42964893-43134893 GCF_029448725.1 Salvelinus fontinalis
CCTTTGTTTGAGGAGAGTGCACAGTTTTAAACATGAAAAGTTATTAATAAACAAATTAGGCACATTTGGCCAGTCTTGATGCTAAATTTTGAACAGAAATGCAATTGTTCATTGGATCATTCTAAATGGTACAAAAAAAATACAAAAAAAATGACATTTTTTTCTTTGTATTATCTTTAACCAGATCTAATGTGTTATATTCTCCTACATTCCTTTCACATTTACACAAACTTCAAAGTGTTTCCTTTCAGATGGTACCAAGAACATGCATATCCTTGCTTCAGGGCCTGAGCTACAGGCAGTTAGATTTGGGTATGTCATTTTAGGCGAAAATTGAAAAAAGGGTAACGAGTTAACTGACTTGCCTAGTTAAATAAAGGTTAAATAAAAATAAATAAAATACATGTATTGCTAGTTTGAGTTACCTGAGGTGGGAAAGAGTTCCCTGTAGTCATGGCTCTGTATAGTACTGTGCATTCCCTAGCCTCTGTTCTGAACCCCTGGTAGCATGTGTGTATGGGTGTCTGAGCTGTGTGTTAACTGATTGTACAGACAGTTTGGTAATTTTAATGTGTCAATACGTCTTACAAAGACCAGTAGTGATGCAGTCAATCTCCCCTCTACTTTGAGCCAGGACAGACTGCCGTTCATGATATTGATGTACCTGTAGGCTTACAGTGAAGAGCTGGCGAATATACGTGGCAATATAGTCCACTAGCATCCTCGGTCATTTTCCATTGAAGTTGTCAGAACCAGGTGGTTTGTCATTATAGATAGACAGCAATACTTTTTTCACCTCTTCCACACTCACTTTACAGAACTCCAAATTACAATGCTTGTCTTTCATTATTTGGTCAGTTAAGCATGAATATGAAGGCTCAGAGTTTGTTGTTGGCAAGTCATGCATAAGTTTGCTAATCTTGCCATTTAAAAAGTCATTAAAGTTGTTGGCAATATCAAAGGGTTTTGTGATGAATGAGCCATCTGATTCAATGAAGGATGAAGCTAAGTTTGCCTTTTGGCCAACTGAAGGTACTCCACATTCTGTACAATCATCGTTTATAAAATGTACCTTTTGTTTTCGTAGTACAATTTCTTCTTCTTTTTTTTTGTTTAGTCACATAATTTCTCTTTTTACAGTACGTTTGCCAATCGGCTGTACAGCCAGATTTATTTGCCATTCCTTTTGCCTCGTCCCTCTCAACCATACAATTTCTCAATCCCTCATCAATTCACGGGGAATTAGCAGTTCTAACAGTTCGTTTCTTAATGGGTGTATGCTTATCAGTAACTGGAGCTTTAAAAATCAAAAGCTGAAATGAAGAAAGAAAAAAACATCTTCATCTTATCACGTGATCTCTGCTACGGCCCCTAAATGACTCAGTGGACATGCTGTGGAGGTTAGTCATCTATGGTGGCATGATATCACCTCATCATGGTGGCATGACAACTATACTGTCTCTTCCTTTTTCAGCTCTACTGGCCAGCAAGTCCAGACCGGGTCCAAGAGTGTTTGATGGCTGGAAAGGACCGGGAGGTGAGGGGTTACCGGTATAGACACACACACACACACACACACACACACACACACACACACACACACACACACACACACACACACACACACACACACACACACACACACACACACACACACACACACACACACACACACACACACACACACACACACACACACACACACACACACACACTCCTAACTCCAATCCCCCTCTACAGTTGGAGTGTGCTAATTTCCTGCGAGTGCTGCAGCCCTACAACCAGACCCACCTGTATGTGTGTGGAACGGGAGCCTTCAACCCTCGCTGTGCCTTCATCCCTACCGCCGTCTTCCTCAAGGTAAAGCCACACACACACACACTCCTTCCTCACCCGACATGCGTACACCCGGGGGTCCCCCAGGAATATAGTGAGGAAAACAGATGCCTATCTCAAGCTTTCTCTCTCTGTCCTTCTACATCTGTCCTACATACGTCCTATACCTGTGTGTTCTGTCTGACTAAAGGCCTAGCTGTCTGCCCCTATAGCTGCGCTATCTGTTGCTACACCTACTATGTGTACTGAACTGTGTACCCCTATATCCCGATGCCTGCCTATCCTATGCCTCCGAGTGTTTGCCCCACGTCTCAACGATTCTTCGCTAAACTCCCGTGCTCTTCCTCTCTCTCTTTCTTCTTTCACCTTCTCACACCCTGTCTTCAGGTCCCCATGTGTGCTGGTGTCTGTGTTTCTGGGAGAAGGTGCGAAACCCATGAAAGGGGCTTAGACTCCTGAGCAAGGACACGAGGGGACGCGATGCTTTGAGAGGCCAGCGGCGCTGCCTCCCTCGCATTGCATTTCACAAATTTGTCACCCAAATATTTACAGAGATTACTGCCTCCTTAATACACAAGTCTGGGAGAGTTTTAGAGTTGTACTGTACATGAGTTATGTGCAGGGGTGGACTGGGACCAAAAATCGTCCCCTGGCATTTTGAACACCCCGGACCATTTCATTGTTTTCTTGACGCCCCCATTATTAGCCAGATAATGATAATTTTACGTTAAAAAAAAACCTTACAGACATGGCCACTGGCTAAACATTGACAAGCCCATCTGGCATTTGCCCGTAATGGTCATGTGGATGGTCAGTCTTCCCCTGGTCATGTGGCAGTAGTGTGTGTCCATGCGTGAGTGAGTGCATGTGTGTGTATGTGTGTAGAGTGTTTAAATTGTGTCTATTCAATTCTGTTTCTTTGGCAGTCGGAGCAACAAACTCTATCATTTGGACAGACTGAATGCGGGAAGGGAAAGTGTCCATATGATCCGCACCAGAGAACTGCCTCGGCCATTATTGGTAAGATCACACACAGTATGTCTATGAGCAAATGGCTTGTGTGTGAGTGAGTTCACACTAATACGAAGACCTGTTTGATGTCCTTATAGGTGTACGTCGATAATGACGTGTTTGTGCTTTTTCCATGGGTACGCCTATATAGTATGTTGGATAATGTGTTTTTCTGTATCCGTGTCCAGATGGGGAGCTGTATGCTGGGATCTCATCTGACTTCATGAGTCGAGACTCTGCCTTCTTCCGCAGCCTGGGCAGTCGTCATGTGATCCGCACCGAGCAGTACGATTCCTCCTGGCTGCAGGGTAAGGAAGTGTATAAATTAAACTTTGTTCTCTCTTTCACTCTTACTCATCAAAATACTTCTTCTCATTCTATCTCATTTGTAAACATATTTTTCACACCCTCTCTCTCTACTTCTCTCCCTCTCCGTCTAAATTGTAAAATCTCTCTTCTCTCTCGCTCTCTGTCAGATGCCCAGTTTGTTAAGGTGGCCTGGATGGCGGAGACTGATAACCCAGAGGATGATAAGGTGTACGTGTTCTTCACTGAGCGCGCTCAGGAGGCAGAGGGGGCTGCTGGGAAGGTGCTGTACTCCAGAGTGGCGCGTGTTTGCAAGGTAAGGATCTCTACGTGCCTGTGTGTACTGGTACCGATGTACGTGTGTGTGTGTGTGTGTGTGTGTGTGTGTGTGTGTGTGTGTGTGTGTGTGTGTGTGTGTGTGTGTGTGTGTGTGTGTGTGTGTGTGTGTGTGTGTGTGTGTGTGTGTGTGTGTGTGTGTGTGTGTGTGTGTGTGTGTGTGTGTACACGTAAAACGAGCACATGCACTTGTGTTTATCGATGTGCCTGTATATGTGTGTTTGTTTACCGTCTTACCATCACGGTTGCTGTCTATGTCGATAGTGACATCTATTCTAATCTGGGTGTGTACAGAATGACATCGGGGGCCAGCGGAGTCTGGTGAACAAGTGGAGCACCTTCCAGAAGGCACGTATCGTGTGCTCTATCCCTGGACCCGACGGGATACAGACTCACTTTGACCAACTACGTGAGTATGAACTATCAACTTTACCTCGCTCTTACTGACCAGTGACCACACACACATGACCATAAGCTCACTGACCATGAGCATCAATTCACCAAGTGAAACACAAACAATCGCACTAAAGTTCAACAGACATTCCATAGGTGAATGGTGTTGAATCTCAGTAAGACAGCAGTGGAGGAGGGAATGGATATTGTATAGGCTGTGTTGGCTCTACAGCAGCTACGGTGCCTCTTCAGAATGTATTCACGCCACTTCACGTTATCAACATGTTGTGTCACTGATCTACACACAACACCCCATAATATCAAAGTGGAATTTTGTTAGTGTGTTTTATTTATTTTTAGGAATTAAAAATGGTAAGCTGAAATGTCTTCAGCCACTAAGTATTCAAACCCTTTGTTGTGGCAAGCCTAAATAAGTTCAGGATATGAAATGTGCTTGACAAATCGCATAATAAGTTGCATGGACTCATTCCGTGTTCAATAATAGTGGTTAAAATGGTTTTGTGAGGTCTACCCCATCTCTCTATCCCACACACATAATTTTCTGTAAGGTCCCTCAATCGAGTAGTGAATTTCAAGCACAGATACAACCACAAAGACCAGGGGAGGTTTTTCAATGCCTCGCAAAGAAGGACACCACTGATAGGTGGATGTGTACAAATATAAGCAGACGCTGAATATATTCCTTTGAGCGTGGTGAAGTTATTAATTGGGCTTTGGATGGTGTATCAATACACTCAGCCAGTACAAAGAGACATGCGACCTTCGACTGCTTCCTAATTCAGTTGCCGAAGAGGAAGGAAACAGCTCAGGTATTTCACCATGAGGCCAATGTGTCACGTTCCTGACCTTGTTTTCCTTTTGTATAGCTTTGTTTTGTTGGTCAGGACGTGAGCTGGGTGGGCATTTCTATGTGTTGTGTTTCTATGTTGGGTTAAAGGGTTGCCTGGTATGGCTCTCAATTAGAGGCAGGTGTTTGGCATTTCCTCTGATTGAGAGTCATATTAAGGTAGGTTGTTCTCACTGTTTGTTTGTGGGTGATTGTCGCTGTGTCTGTGTTTATTGCACCACACGGTACTGTCTCGTTCGTTTTGCCTGTTCGTGAGTTCTGCGTATTTTATGTACGTTCCATGATCAGGTCTGTCTACGTTGTTTGTTTGTTATTTTGTATAAGTCAAGTATAGTTCGTGTCAGTCTTCGTCTTTTCAATAAATTCATTATGTCAACATACCTCGCTGCGTATTGGTCCACCGATCCTTCTCTCCTCTCCTCATCCGAGGAGGAGGAAGAAGTAGGAAGAAGTAGACAATCGTGACACAATGGTGATTTTAAAACAGTTGCTGACTTTAATGGTTGTGTTATGAGAAAACTGAGGATGGATCAACAACATTGTAGTTACTCCACAATACTAACCTAAATGACAGAGTGAAAAGAAGTAAGCATGTGCTGAATTGAAATATAACAAAACATGCTTCCTGTTTGTAACAAGGCACATAGCCCTTTCCTGCAGTCAAATTACCTAGTTGCCTCATGGGTTGAATGTTATTCATATTTTTCAGAATTTCATAATTAATAAACAAGCTGCCGAAAATCCGGTGCTTCTATGTCAAACGGTTTTGTTATATTTCAGTCTTCTGTGATGTACATAACGTGTAACATTGGGATTCAAATTCTAACTTTATACATTACAACTCGATATCTGACATGGTGAAGGTGTCTTCTATTTTTAAGCCCATAACCATGTGTGTGAGGTCTATACTTCTGTTTCAAAATAGATTTGTTTTAGACTACCAAGAATCACTCTGTGTGACCCTGATTTAGCCCACTGCAGTAAAAGGTTATTACGTAATACTGCAAAATATTTGGCAAGGACATTTTTTACTTTTTGGTCCTGAATAAATAAGTGTTTGGTTTGGGGCAAATCCAAAACATCCCTGAGTACCACTCTTCATAATTTCAATCATGGTGGTGGCTGCATCATGTTATGGCTATGCTTGTCATCGGAATAAACGGAATACAGTTATAAGCACAGGCACAATCGTAGAGGAAAATCTGGTTCAGTCTGCTTTCCAACAGACACTAGAAGACAAATTCACCTTTCAGCAGGACAATAACCTAAAACACAAGGCCAAATCTATACTGGAGTTGCTTACAGAGACGACATTGAATGCTCCGAGTTGCCTTGTTACCGTTTTGACTTAAATCGGCATGAAAATCTGCAGCAAGACTTGAAAATGGCTGTCTAGCAATGATCAACAATCAACTTGACAGAGCTTGAAGAATTTTAAAAAGAATAATGGGAAAATATTGTACAATCCAGTGTGCAAAGCTCTTAGGATACTTACCCAAAAAGACTCACAGCTGCAATCGCCACACAAGGTGGTTCTACAAATGATTGACTCAGGGGTGTGAATACTTTTGTATTCTGTATTTCATTTTCAACAAATGTGCTAAAATGTATAAAAACATGTTTTCACTTTGTCATTATGGGGTATTGTATGTAGATGGGTGAGAAAAAAATGGATTTAATCAGTTTTTGAATTCAGGCTGTAACACAACATAATGTGGAATAAGTCAAGCGGTATCAAATGCATTCTGAGGGCACTGTATGTAGAAGTGAAGAGTCTATGTTTGGCCTACAGAAAGCTTGGTGTTACTGATCATGCAGCCAGCATAACTCCACTCCACCCTGGCTTGTGGTATTCCACTCTGTTACCACGGTGACCAGCAGCCCTGTCCCTTTACCCGGCTCTGCCTTTGTAGTACTTCAGCACTAGTCGCCCTGGCAACTACTATGAAGTCTCTATTAGAGAGCATTTAAGGGTCTAGCACTACCCTTTCTGGGATCTCCCGTTTTTCAAGTCTGTGTGTGTTTGTGTGTCTGTGTGTACATGTGTGTCTATGCTTGTGCATGCACTCTCTCATCGCTAGTTTTATGGGCCATAGAGTATCAGTCAGTGATGTGATCAGTAGTTGGCCTCGCTAGAAGCGAGACCGAGAGACAGGACCGTTCCCTTATCACATCTGTTTCTGTAAACACAACCAGCCAGTAAAATAAACAATACATTAGTTCCTAATCCTCCTACAGTCAGAATAAAGTGTTACCAACTGTAGTCTTTGATTGAAAGCTTATGAGAGACATGGTTAGCAGTGGTGTAAGGTACTTAAGTAAATATAGTTCTACTTAAGTACTTTTGGGGGGTATCTGTACTTGACTATTTATATTTTTGACAACTTTTACTTTTACTCCACAAAATTTCTAAAGAAAATAATGTACTTTTTATTCCATACATTTTCCCTGACACCCTAAAGTACTCGTTACATTTTGAATGCTTAGCAGGACAGGAAAATGGTCAAATTCACGCACTTATCAAGAGAACATCTCTGGTCATCCCTCCCTACATCCCTACTATCTGGTGGCCTCACTAAACATAAATGCTTCGTGTTGGAGCGTGCCCCTGGCTATCCGTAATTTTTTTTTAAAAAGTAAGAAAATTGTGCCGTCTGGTTTGCTTAATATAAGGAAGGTGAAATGATTTATACTTTTACTTTGACTTTTGATACTTAAGTATATTTCAAACCAAATACTTTGACTATTACTCAAGTAGTATTTTACTGCGTGACTTTCACTTTTACTTGAGTCATTTTCTATTAACTTATCTTTACTTTTACTCAAGCATGACAATTGGATTCTTTTTCCACCACTGCTTGTTAGCGAAGCGCTCAGAGTATCGGAGTATAGTACAAATGTTGTGCTTTAATAGGCCTACATATAGATATCTAAAATGTCTTTTGAATGTGTTCATCAGTTGGAAACATTTGAAGGGCGTATCTGGCCAGAAGCCCATAAACAGACGTATAAAGCCAGGAGAGATGGAATTCCCTGGCGTGTTACTGTGTTGTTATTCAGGACAGTCATACCATCAGTTTGGACCGGGAGACACTAACTGTTTGACCACAAAGTTTAGGTTAGACCGAAGCAGAGGACAACAAAGTCTTGAGGAGTTTGGGGTTTATAGATTTCAATGATTTAGAGGAAGTTGGTGAGTGTATATGTGTGTGTGTGTGTGTGTGTCACTGTGTGCGCCCACATCCTAGGCCCTAGATGGCCTAGCTCGGATGAGGGAATAGGAGGGGTAGAGAGTTGAGGAGAAGGGTGTTTTCTGGGATAAGGCTGGGGAAGATAGGGGCTAGAGCTGGAGGGGTGTGGGCAAGACAAGGATATCTCCCACCGGGGGAACAGATCTTTTTGTTTAGAGGAACTGACACAAGTAGAGCCCTCGGGAGAGAAGATGAGACACAGACAAAGAGAGAGAGAAAGAACGAGAGGGTTGGGAGGACAAAGTGAAAGACAAAGAAATGTAATTGGAGGAGAGACTTCAAAAGGTGGATTTGAGAGATAAACGGAAGATGGTCGTTCAGACAGAGAGAGAGAGAGAAAGAGAGAGAAAGTAGGATGAAGATGTGTTGGATAACGAACAAAGGGAGAAGTATAATGTAGGAAAAAGTTTATGCATTCTAGGGAGGGTTTGAGAGAGAGAGAGAGTGAGAGCAGAGCCTCTGCAGCATGGTGTACCCAGAGTCCTCTGCTGTGTGTTGTGCCCTGGGCAATGCGGCGGCATTTGTGTGCGTGCTGCAGTGTGTGTATGTGTGCAACGTTGTGTGTGTGCAGTTTGGACACACCTACTCATTCAAGGGTTTTTCTTTATTGGACTATTTTCTACATTGTAGAATAATAGTGAAGATATCAAAACTATGAAATAACACACATGGAATCATGTAGTAACCAAAAAAAGTGTTTTATATTTGAGATTTTTCAAAGTAGCCATCCTTTGCCTTGGTGACAGCTTTCCACACTCTTTTCATTCTCGTGTGTGTGCGTGTGTGCGTGCGTGCGTGCGTGCGTGCGTGTGGGAGATGAGATTTCCACCAGTCTGATCCAATCGAGACCACATGAAGCAGCAGGAACAAGAGGAATGTGAGAGTAATAATACGCTTTACTGTGTCCCATACCTCAAATACAAGCCCACCATACATACTGTGTGTGTGTGTGTGGGCTTTGCGTTTGTCCGTTCATGTGTTAATGTGCGCGTGCGTTCCTGCGTGCCTGTCTATGCATGTGTGTTCGTGTATCGCGTGTACTGTGTGCGTGTACATATCCATGTCTTGTATGTGTACATGTACACGTGTCATGTATTTGGTCAGTAGTTGATCTGTGTTGTGGGGAAGGGATAGAGGACAGTGCGGGGGCCTTAGGGGACAGACAGGCAGAGAGGCCTGGCTGCATGGCAGGGAGGGCTGCTACATGAGGATTGGTCATGGAGGATCAGCTCGTCTCCAGCTCTCACACTGAGATGGGATATTACTGCCTGGGATTCATTAAACTGGCCCACTCAGCCGTACCATCACACCAAACGGCATTAGGAACACACACACGCACGCATGGGGAACACACTTGAACACACACTTATTCACTCTCACGCGCCTTAATGCTGGCCCGCACGCACGCACGCACGCACACACACACACACACACACACACACACTCAGTGATGGAAAAAGTAATCATAAGTAATCATCATACTTGAGTAAAAGTTAAGATACCTTAAAGACAGGCTCCGGAACTTTAGCGCCTACATTGTAAAACCACGTTTTTAGGATCTGAACACATTTAATTTTTATTTCATTTAACTAGGTAAGTCAGTTAAGAACAAATTCCTATTTACAATGACGGCCTACCCCGGACGACGCTGGGCCAATTGTGTGCTGCCCTATGGGACTCCCAATCACGACCAGATGTGATACAGCCTGGATTCAAACCAGGGACTGTATTGACACCTCTTGCACTGAGATGAAGTGCCTTAGACCGCTGCGCCACTCGGGAGCCCATAACTAAACACTTTTCTGCATTTAGAATTTGAATAAAAACACGGCACAGTGTGAACATGTTTTTAAACACATGAACCCTAAAGTCAATGTCCGCGCTCCCCGCGTAAATCAAATTAGCATAATACACAAATCCCCATCAAAATCCACCTGTTTAAACTAGAGAGATCTTTTTTTTTTGCATGGGCTGCGTCTCAATCCACCACATCGGCCAATGGCAGCCTTCCGCATCTGCAGCGGAAGGTGGCCGAGCTACAGCGGTCGGCGTTTGTCAGACCATGACACATCCCGAAAATTGGTCTTCTCACGAGCACATCTGTAGCATCCGAACAGTTATCGCTACACACTAATATGACCCTTCTATGGAAAGGTGAGACTCTCACGAACAAGTACATTTTGGTTTCACTCTAGGACTCTCACAAGCCTCACAAGACTCATCTGAAGGAAGCCCAGTACCAGTTTGCCCGGTACCAGTTTAATCAATGAAGGACCACTTTATAGGGAAGTAGTTGAGTTCCCTGGTCTTTCTTATCTCTCAGATAGAGGACAGTCATTTTAAATCAGACTTCCTTTTGATCTCATTTTTGACTCTTTGTTTTTCCGTGTTTGGATCTGTTATTCAATGCATATCTATGCTCTAAAAGCAGTAAGACCAAATTCAATGTTTCCTCAAATACATGTTTTAATTTATTGTTTTGATACCTGAAGGGGTCCTTAAATTCAAAAAATCAAATAGTTAAATGATCATTGGTATGGCCATCTTACAATAATTTGATAAGTTAGTTTAGTAATATAAAAAAACGGCTTAGACACTAAACACTGGTGGTGGGGTTTTAGCACTGTCGGGTGTAGAGCCGTATTTGCATATTTCAATCATGCCTTTAGAGTGAATGTGAACGATACCGACCCTGGCTGTGTTCGTTAGTGACAGAAACAGGCATGTTGCATTTAGTAACTTCTCTTCCCAAGCCTTCACCAAGTGACTATCTAAGTGAATGTGTTTCAATTCAAAATCAAATCTTTATGACCACATATTATGCATTTCTTAAGGCCTTCAGTTATGGCCTAGTTATCCTCGACATTGTGGTCTGAATCCTGGCACATGGGCCACATCAGACACGCAAGTCACAACACACTGGTTTGCGAAGTGATTAGTAAGTCCTATCGGAATCCAGGAGGATATCCAACAATTGGAATTTTTTAGCACTCACAACCGCCACTCAGAATGACTACTTGGTGAAAGATTTTACAAACGAAAGTACCTAAACCATCTAAACTGGAACAACAATCTCAGTATTTGGGTACAGTGGTGGAGAAAGTATTCAATTGTCATACTTAAGTAAAAGGAAAAATGAAAAGGAAATGCTATGCATGAAATTCCTTATATTATTCAAACCTGACAGAACAATCTCCTTTTTCATAAGTACACCACTGCACGTGCACACACACACACACACACACACACACACACACACACACACACACACACACACACACACACACACACACACACACACGTACACACAAACACACACACAGACACAGACATACACACATGCGCACGCACACGCACGCACGGATAGAGAGAGAACTCACACAACCCTACCACAAACTCATATTCTGTTATGTCAGTTTTTTACTGCAAATTAGCCCTATAATCAGTGTGACAAAAGTCTATTACCTAAGTGTGTCCCATGTGTCCCATCTCTTCTCCTTCCAGAGGACATCTTTATCCTCCATGATGGAAAGGACAAGAAGAACCCTCTGATCTACGGCCTCTTCACCACATCTAGGTAAGCCAGCCTCCGGGCACACAGTTCACCACAACCCCACTGTCATTGGAATAGTCATTTTGTTTTCCATGGCTGATGTTACGTAAGTCTCATGTAGCTGTTATAAGGCATTTAGGAATGCATACATGAGGGTTGCCCAGACTAAGGTAAAGTGTTACCAGATATTTAGCATTGTTTGTGTCTCCCAGAGCTGCCACTGAGGGATTCGCTGATGTAAAGCAGTTATGAGACCGTGACAATGACGCACAAACACTTTAAATCATTACTTTTGTATGGGGCGGCATATTTCTGTTGTACGTTGTGTTGAGTTGTACAGTGTTTTATTGTGACAGTAGTTTGTGTTCGGTTTGGCTGCCTGGCGAGTGACTAGTGGCTTGTGTAATACATGCTGTGGGTTAGGAGAGAGGGAGAAAGTGTGTGCGTGTGCGTGCAGGTGTGTTTGCAGAAGCCGTCATGCCCATAGGGGGCACAAGGCCACATGCCTCCTCAGATTTGTCCTCTTTTTAAATTCAGATGTTAAATGAATGACTAAACCTCATTTTTAAGCCCACGTTTAATCATCAGTATTTATATATAAAGATCTGTCAGCCTTATTTTGCAGAGGGGGCACACTGGCCGGACCAGGCAAAGAGTACCCTGGTTCCTTCCAAGGTGCACAGCAGAGCAGAGATATGCTAAGCAGGACGTTAGATACTCTAGTGCGTGCAGACAGTATTGTCAGTGGAGGAGGAGAGAGAGTGTCGAGTGACACGTACAAAATGAGGTTTTAGCTGCCGGTGATGGGCAGGACTCACTTCAACGTATCGTGTGTCGGAAAACTTCCGACTATCGTAGTCGGAGGTTTACATACACCATAGCCAAATACATTTAAACTCAGTTTTTCACAATTCCTGACATTTAATCTGAGTAAAAATTCCCTGTTTTAGGTCAGTTAGGATCACCACTTTATTTTAAGAATGTGAAATGTCAGAATAATTTGAGAGAATGATTTATTTCAGATTCTATTTCTTTCATCACATTCCCAGTGGTTCAGAAGTTTACATACACTCAATTAGTATTTGGTAGCATTGGCTTTCAATTGTTTAACTTGGCTCAAACATTTCGGGTAGCCTTCCACAAGCTTCCCACAATAAGTTGGGTGAATTTTGTCCCATTCCTCCTGACAGAGCTGGTGTAACTGAATCAGGTTTGTAGGGCTCCTTGCTCGCACGTGCTTTTTCAGTTATGCCCACAAATGTTCTATAGGATGGAGGTCAGGGCTATGTGATGGCCACTCCAATACCATGACTTTGTTGTCCTTAAGCCATTTTGCCACAAATTTGGAAGTATGCTTGGGGTCATTGTCCATTTGGAAGACCCATTTGCAAACAAGATTTAACTTCCTGACTGATGTCTTGAGATTTTGCTTCAATATATCCACATCATTTTCCTCCCTCATGATGCCATCTATTTTGTGAAGTGCACCAGTCCCTCCTGCAGCAAAGCACCCCCACAACATGATGCTGCTACCCCGTGCTTCACGGTTGGGATGGTGTTCTTCGGCATGCAAGCCTCCCCCTTTTTCCTCCAAACACAACGATGGTCATTATGACCAAACAGTTCAATTTTTGTTTCATCAGACCAGAGGACATTTCTCCAAAAAGTACGATCTTTGTCCCCATGTACAATTGCAAACCGTAGTCTGTCTTTTTTATGGCGGTTTTGGAGCAGTGGCTTCTTCCTTGCTGAGCGGCCTTTCAGGTTATGTTGCTATCTTAGACACCCTTTGCCCGATTTTGATGAAACTTGGGTGAATGATGTGTCTTGACATAGAGAGCCGTAATTTACAAAATTGTCTGATTGGCCTAAGGGGGAGGGGGTGTTGTGTGTGTGTGTGCGTGCGTGCGTGCGTGCGTGCGTGCGTGTGTGTGTGTGTGTGTGTGTGTGTGTGTGTGTGTGTGTGTGTGTGTGTGTGTGTGTGTGTGTGTGTGTGTGTGTGTGTGTGTGTGTGTGTGTGTGTGTGTGTGTGTGTGTGTGTGTGTGTGTGTGTGTGTGTGTGTGTGTGAAAGAGAGAGAGACAAAGAGACAGAGAAAGTGCATTGTCTGCAATGGCACATTCTCTCTGGGTTGTGTGATTAGTATGGAGGTTCTGGAAGGTTCTGGGAATAGCCCAGTAAACCAGGCTCTGGCAGAATGTGGGCTTAGGGCCATGTGGTGGAGAGGGCTCTGGGGTTGACCGTATCCGGGTGGGGTTTCACTTGTAAAATATGCATTTAGAAATCTGCAATCATGGAATCTGTGACACTATATTTCACTGTGGATGGTAGTATGACTGATGGTGGTATGGGAGCATCCTATCCTGATGATGATAATCATTGGCTTCAGTGAAGACTGATCTGATCCGGAATCAGGGTTGAGACACACCCCATCAGTATACTGACGCACAGCTAATTGCCCGGTGTTACCTACTGTTGATTTTTCAGTGTAACATTTCCTGTGTTGATTCAGGTTTTAAATGACCTATGGAAGTGTTAAATTAACACAAACTGGTGTAAAATAAGCACCGTGTTGGTGTTAATAACCAGTGTTCAACCAAAGCCACGCCCAACATTATCATATTTCCCAGCATGTTTTATAGCTGGTTCATTTTTTTGTAATTGTTTGTTTCATTATCTATGTTTTTACATGTATGTTGATTGATTAATTAATATTATGGCATTCAATATAAATAACATACATTTTTCATAAGATAGTCCAATTTGTTCCTTGGACTTATTGTACCCGTTACTGAAATGGTTGTTCCAGTTTAGATGATTTAGGTAGTCTCATATCTTAGCCTTCACAACCTGGCAGTCATTCTGAATGCAGGTTGTTGATGAATAAAAATGCTCAATGTTGGATATAGCCACTCTGATGTGGTTCCAATAGGAATTACACATCACTTTGCAAGCCAGCATAATGTGACTTGTAGGCCCAAGGTGGCCTGTAACCCAGGAGTTTTAGGCCACTGTATTAGGGTAAAACTGAGCCCTCAAAATAAGACCTTTTGAAATATGTATTTTATTGTCTTGAATAATAAAACATTTATTAAAACAGATTCGCTTAGGATCTCACATGGTGAAGGCCACAGGACAGAAAAATGGATGAATGCAACAACCATGTCTCTGTCACTAACAACTACAGTCATGGGTGGTAACTCTACAATTCACTCGAAAGGCACACTGGGAAATATGCAAATAACGCTTTACACTAAGTACTGTGTTAATTTGACACTGAAAAGTGTGGACCCTAATAGACACTGGACCAGTGTTAAATGTAACACTCAGTGTTAAATGTAACACTCAGTGTTGATTTAACACTAGATAATTTGCTGTGTGACATACAGACAGCAGACAGTACTGTCTGTAGTAATAGATGATAGCAGACACATAACAGACTGGCTTAGTGAGTTTCATTGTGTTTTACAGTTGATTGACAGGCAATTACCTTCTCTTCCCCACAGTGACATTCTGAATGGCTCAGCGGTGTGTGTGTACCGCATGCAGGACGTGGTCCGGGCATACAAAGGAAACTTCTACCATAAGGAGGGACCACAGTACAAGTGGGCCGAGTACACAGGAAAGATCCCCTACCCAAGACCTGGCACAGTAAGTTCCCTTCTAATGAGTTGTCATTCCCCGTCCATCATTACTCACCATTTTCTGATTCATCATGTAATACTAAATGTGCTGAGGACGAGGCTCTCTGCCAATTAAAAAGGAATGCAAGCACTGTCTTTGACCCAACTCTAGCTCAACAACAACTCTAGTACAATGGGCCAACTATTTTCTTCTCAACCTTAACTTAAACCCAACTCTAACCATATTATGTCCGACTCCATCCATGGCTTTGAATGCTTGATGCCAATACAACTCTCGCTCTCTCCCTCCAGTGTCCCAGCAGCACATACGGTAGCTACAGCTCTACCCGGGAGTACCCCGATGACGTCATCTTCTTCAGCCGTACCCACCCTCTGCTGCAGGAGGCGGTGCTTCCGCTGGGAGGGCGCCCCTTGTTGGTCAGGGTGGGAGTGCACTACAAGTTCAGCCGGCTGCTGGTGGAACGAGTAGAGGCCGTGGATGGACAGTATGACGTCCTGTTCATCGGGACAGGTGTGTGTGTGCGGGAAGAGGTTTTGTGAGTGTGTGTGTGTGTGTGTGCGCGTGTGTGTTTGAGTACATTACAAGCCGGAGTGTCCTCTGTGTTGCAGACTCCGGCCAGGTGCTGAAGTCTATCCACCTCCCTAAAGAACACGGTGTCACCCAGGAGGTCACCCTGGAGCAGCTGCAGGTCTTCCAGGTACAACGTTGTATCCTTACTTTTTCATCTGTTGTGTCTTCTGTCCTCGGTTTTACTCGAACATGTTTTCCCCTCTCCCCCCACAGCACAAGTCACCTGTGACTACCATGACACTGTCCAAGAAAAAGGTAATAATGACCCCTCCCCCCCACACCGTCATCTCTCCACCTTATATCTTTACAAGGAGAGCTTCATCACCAGTTGCTATGGTAACCACCGAGGATGAGGCCTGGCTCACACTGAGATAGGGAGTCTACATACACACCAGTAAACATGCTCTGTAGCAGTCAGTCTCAGTCTTATGTGAACATCGAACGTGTGAATCAGCGAAGGCATGAAACAACTGGTGGTTGTGGCTGCTGCTCTCTGAGCCACGTTGGAATGATCTGAATGTCTTTCTTCTCTGTTTTCTTTGTGCGTGCGTGGCTACAGCAGTGGCTGTTTGTGGGTTCTGCAGAGGGTGTGGCCCAGTTGGCTCTGTTCCAGTGTGAGTTGTACGGCCAGGCCTGTGCTGAGTGCTGCCTGGCCAGAGATCCCTACTGCACCTGGGATGGACACGCCTGCAGCCCCTTCACGCCCATCGCACGCAGGTTGGCCCGCTCAGCTCACACTTAACCCATTTATAAGCCAACACACACATTGTCAACCTAGCACTTCCCACAGTTATATTACTAAACATGACGTTATAAACTAAACGTGAAGTTTAAATGGGGTGAAAATTAAAGATATTTTCTTTTTAAGTCTATGACATGCCAGCTTCCGTTCATATACCCAGTACTCACTCATCCAACACATGTAGTTATAAGCCTGCCCTACTCATATCCACATAGGCATGTGAACATGAATACTCACATTTCGTACATACTCTTATCTAACATGATGTCTTTTTTGATTCCCTCCCTCTGAAGGAGGAATGCTCGTCAGGTTGGTGATGAGGAGGATCCTCTGACCCAGTGTGTCATACAAGGAGGTGAGGAGGAACTGTCAAGAGCTGCACTCTCACAGACATACACTAGCTTAGGTTTCTATATACACTGAGTACACCAAACATTAGGAACACCTTCCTAATACTTCCCCCCCTTTTGCCCTCAGAATAGCCTTAATTGGTTGGGGCATGGACTACAAGGTGTCGAAAGCGTTCCACAGGGATGCTGGCCCATGTTGACTTCAATGCTTCCCACAGTTGTGTCAAGTTGGCTGGATGTCCTTTGTGTGGTGGACCATTCTTGATACACACGGGAAACTGTTGAGCGTGAAAAACCCAACAGCTTTGCAGTTCTTGACACAAACCGGTGCGTCTGGCACCTACTACCACACCCTGTTCAAAGGCACTTATTTTGTCTAATCCCTCCCCTTCATCTACACTGACTGAAGTGGATATAACAAGTGACATCAATAAGGGATCATAGCTTTCACCTGGATTCACCTGGTCAGTCTATGTCATGGAAAGAGCATGTTTTGTACACTCCGTGTAGAGTAGACATTGTGACATTGTTCTCTGTCTCTATTCAGCCGGTCTGCAGGTGGAAGCAGAACAGAGGATGATGATGGTTGCAGAGGGTAACAGCACATACCTGGAGTGCCTGCCCAAATCCAGACATGCGGCCGTGACCTGGTACAAACAGGCAGGAGAGAACAGCCCTGAGCTGAATCAGGTGCATACTGACACACAGGCAATTACACGTGTGCACACACACATATGCACACACACGTATGCACACACATATGCACACATACACACACAGGTCTAAACACTCACACTCCTCTCTGTGTTGCAGTTGCAGTCAGGAGAGCAGCTGGTGGTGACAGAGAGAGGTGTTCTGATCAGTCGGGCCGAGACGGGTCACTCTGGTGTGTACCACTGTCAACTGGAGGAGCACGGCTTCCACTGGACCGCCGTCACTGTGCATCTGAGTGTGTGGAGCCCCTCCCGTGCCCTCTCCTGGTCCACCAGCAATCGCAACCCCGACTCCAGCCCAGACGCCTCCCAACCCTGGTACCAGGACGTCATGGCCCTCATCCACCCCAGCAGCCTGGAGCAGCACTGTCAGAGGCTGGGCTTCCGACGACGACGCAACCGCGACCAGGATCAGACCAAGGACAGTGACCACAAGACAGGGGGTGGCCCCAGGGGCGAGAGGCACAAACATGGAGGCCGAGGAGGAGGTGGAGGAGGTGGTGGAGGAGGAGGAGGAGGAAGAGGAGGCGGGAGGAAGAGCAGGAGCAAACCCAAGCAGAGGTCTCCACGAAGCTCTTAGATGCTCCACTGCGTACAATGTGCTTTCTCCTGACTTACGCTCTCAAACACTGTCTCACTCTCACAAACACACACATACACATTTACAAAAACTCATATTCATGTAGAATGGGGACATAGGAGGCTCGGTGTGGGCTGGACTCAGAAGTGTGAATGTGGATGCGTAGCGTGTTGGATGAAGGATGTACAGCATGTCCAAGAGACTGGTAAAGAATATATTAAGGCGTGAAGAGGACCTGGAAGAATGTGGTGTCTCATAAGACAGAAAAAAAGGCCCTGAAGGTGAAGCTAGGATCTGTCCTAATGAAAGACAGAGAGGGAGTCAAAAGGACACAAGCATGTGAGAGAGACTTTAAGTGTCTTCGAGGTAAAAAATGTGTGATATGTCTTTGATGTAAAAAAAAGAAAAGAAAATTGCTACATTTTCCTTATTTAACTTTGTGTGTCATATTTATTTCTGTTTTGAATCAAACGGTTAGTTTCGGTAGTTGTATGAGGTCAGTTGTATTTAGTAAAAGCTCTGTGGTGTTCATTAGGCTTTCAACTCAAGCTTGACTTCTCACAACTGGCCTCATTGATGCCGGGTGTGTTTGACATTAGCGCACAGAGAAATGAAAAGGGGAAACTCCGAGTCAAACCAAATCTGCCAAAATGAAGTGCAGCAAAGCTAAAGCACTTTTAATGCTGTAGAAAAATAAACGTTCGTTTCAGGCTCTGGAGCAGCTGCATGAAAGCAGAGAGGCTTTTTAAATGTGGCCAGACTTCTTTTACCACATAAAAGACGGAACCGATACTGAGCAAGGTCCTCGTTAGTGTGTGTGTGTGTGTTTTATTCCCTACCATAAAGTATGATGGAATCCATAAAGAAAGTATTTTAAAATGAAACATGTAATGTTTATGCTTTCCTCAATGACCTTGTTCAGATCCTTCCCTCATTCATTATATGCGCTTTTGTATTTCACTCTGTAGCCTATATTTACGTCTCTGTGCCAATATTTCTTTACGAATGGAAATAAAATGTTTTCAATTGATCTCTCCCAAGTTAACGAGACACACGGTGTAGATACACAATTTTGCCAGTTTTCTAACTTTCTATTTTTTGTGGTGTAGGAAGCTTGTCCATCATCAATAAGATGCACACATGGATACGCAGACCCACACTAACACAGCGTGTGGAAACATGATAGATCTGGGTAGATGTAATCCATCGTCAACAACCCACATTTCCTCATCCAACATCTTCCAATTCAAAAATAATTAATTCGACATTAGCCTATGGGAGAAAAACGCAAACATGAATGAGTATATAGAAACAGTGAAATATCCAAGTGCTTCTGACAAACAGGATATCCCGTCGGGTCTGAACTGAAAGAAAGGAAACCGCACATAAAACAATGTTCAGTGCGTTGGGATGGAGGGAGAGGTGGTTATGTTGAGGCGGGATCTCAATCACCATGGTTCAGATTTGGCTGAACGTCCTCTTTGTCACGTTTGCCTTCAGCTCTCCTCAAGTCCAACTAGGACTTCATCTAAATGGTAGTGAGATAGCGTTTAAACATATGGTATGTATATTGTTGTGTGTTTGCCCAGGTACTGGTGTCCTCTAAACAAATAAACAAATGAACGTACAATTTACAATGTGGCTCAGTATTTGAACACAAGTATTGTGACACTATAGAAAACAAAATACTTTCTGTGAGAAGAATTACCTCAGAGTCCTTGGGCCCTACGAGTTAGTGCTTGTAGCTTAAGGTTATAGCTGTGCAGACAGATATCCCCAGGGGTAGTCTGTGCGTATCTGCTATGTTTCTCCCATCTTGAACATCACAAGATTGTAGCAGAGAGGGGCATGGGTGTGGCTCTGACAGCACAGCTGACACACTCTTGGCCATGTGGCAAAAAGCTCCGTGACATCAGAAGTGAAGGGCAATGGTCTCTGTCTCCCTCTGTGGGGAAGAGAGATAAGTACATGGAGAACTCGGGTACAGGTGCAGCCACTGAAGCCAAGCTCATAAGGGACAGATCAACATTTACTGAGGGCTGGTTCAACTCAAAATAAATAATGCTTCCCCCCAACCCCTCCAAAGTTACAAATATTTTCACATGACCCTCCCCTTGCACTGCAAAATAAATTGAACACCCTCTCCCTCATAGAATTAGCAATGATGTCGCTCTTGCTGCGGGTGATTCCCTGATCCACCTCTACGCAGACGACACCATTCTGTATACTTTTGGCCCTACTTTGGACACTGTGTTAACTAACATCCAAACGAGCTTCAATGCCATACAACACTCCTTCCGTGGCCTCCAACTGCTCTTAAATGCTAGTTAAACCAAATGCATGCTTTTCAACCGTTCGATGCCCGCAACCGCCCGCCCCACTAGCATCACTACCCTGGACGGTTCTAACCTAGAATATGTGGACAACTACAAATACCTAGGTGTCTGGCTAGACTGTAAACTCTCCTTCCAGACGCATATTAAACATCTCCAATCCAAAATCAAATCTAGAATCGGCCTTCTATTTCGCAACAAAGCCTCCTTCACTCACGCCGCCAAACTTACCCTAGTAAAACGGACTATCCAACCGATCCTCGACTTCGGCGATGTCATTTACAAAATAGCTTCCGATACTCTACTCAGCAAACTGGATGCAGTTTATCACAGTGCCATCCGTTTTGTTACTAAAGCCCCATATACCACCCACCACTGCGACCTGTATGCTCTAGTCGGCTGGCCCTCGCTACATATTCGTCGCCAGACACACTGGCTCCAGGTCATCTATAAGTATTTGCTAGGTAAAGCTCTGCCTTATCTCAGCTCACTGGTCACGATAACAACACCCACCCATAGCATGCGCTCCAGCAGGTATATCTCACTGGTCATCCCCAAAGCCAACACCTTTGGCCGCCTTTCCTTCCAGTTCTCTGCTGCCAGTGACTGGTACGAAATGCAAAAATCGCTGAAGCTGGAGACTTATATTTCCCTCACTAACTTTAAACATCAGCTATCTGAGCAGCTAACCGATCGCTGCAGCTGTACATAGCCCATCTGTAAATAGCCCATCCAAGCTACCTACCTCATCCCCATATTGTTTTTATTTACTTTTCTGCTCTTTTGCACACCAGTATCTCTACTTGCACATCATCATCTGCTCATTTATCACTCCAGTGTTAATCTGCTAAATTGTAATTACTTCGCTACTATGGCCTATTTATTGCCTACCTCCTCACACCATTTGCACACACTGTATATAGACTTTCTTTTTTTCTATTGTTTTATTAACTGTAAGCTTGTTTATTCCATGTGTAACTCTGTGTTGTTGTTTGTGTCGCTTTGCTTCATCTTGGCCAGGTCGCAGTTGTAAATGAGAACTTGTTCTCAACTAGCCTACCTGGTTAAATAAAGGTGAAAAAAAAAAATATATATATAGAATTAACTCAAAATAACGTTTACGACCACAAATAACAATAACTGCAGCGACCCTGTGTTCATAAACGTGGATGTCGATTTTACCACTTCAGCATGCTTCGTGGCACAGTTGATGTCACCATGCAGGGCTACGGGCCAGAAGGATGAGGGTTCGCAGACCACCACAGACGAGCTCCCTCTCCTTGCCTGTTTCGTTCCACTACAATCAGAGCAGGCTGCCGACAATGATCAGCTAGAGGGAAATCAGATTTTCAAACATTTTGATGCCATTTATATTTTTTCACCAACAGGTTTCTGTGCCAATGCACCACACAACCAATAAACAAAGCATACCGACTCCGGGCACTTCAATATCATGGTTTGTGTTTTCAAACAGCACAATAAGTAGACTACATCAACCTCGACTAACAGAATATCCATCCCTCCCTACCTTGTAGGTTACCCAGTGTTGAAGGCTTGGCTTGACGATCTCTGAATGTCATTAAACTGTTTGGTGTTTTGTAAAAGATGTCTCTTTCCATTCATCAATTGCACAGTTTGGATTGATAGATATTATTTGTCAGTAAAAAAATACATATTTACACAAAGTATTTTTAAAGTGACAGGGATTGCACAATAAAGTCTGGGACTTTTTTTTAACATAAATACATATACAATGACATAGATAGAGACAAAAAAAAATTAAACCTCCAGATGAATATGAGGGGGGAGTTTAAGTCAAATTATTTCAAGCTTGTTTGGCTGGTAACTTACAGTGCATTCGGAAAGTATTCAAACCCCTTCACATTTTCCACATTTTGTTACGTTACAGGCTAAATCATTCCCCCCCCCCACCCCCATCAATCTACACACAATACCCCATAAGGACAAAGCTAAACCAGTTTTATTTTTTAAATTTAGCAAATGTATAAAAAAAATTTAACTGAATTAGCACAATTACATAAGTATTCAGACACTTTACTCAGTACTTTGTTGGAGCACATTTGGCAGCGATTACAGCCTTGAGTCTTATTGGGTATGACGCTACAAGACTGGCACACCTTTATTTGGGGAGTTTCTCCCGTTCTTCTCTGAAGATCCTCTCAAGCTCTGTCAGGTTGGATGGGGAGCGTCACTGCACAGCTATTGTCAGGTCTCTCCAGAGATGTTTGATCGGGTTCAAGTTCGGGCTCTGGCTGGGCAACTCAAGGACATTCAGAGACTTGTCCTGAAGCCACTCCTCTGTTGTCTTTGTTGTGTGTTTTGGTCAGTGTCCTGTTGGAAGGTGAACTTTCACCCCCAGTGTGAGGTCCTGAGCACTATGGAGCAGGGGATTTCTCTGTACTTTGCTCCTTTCATCTTTCAGGTCAGGTGATGAAGTGGTGACAGGTTCCCTCCAGACATGACACTTGGAATTCAGGCCAAAGAGTTCAATCTTGGTTTCATCAGACCAGATAATCTCGTTTATCATGGTCTGAGAGTCCTTTAGGTGCCTTTTGGCAAACTCCAAGCGGGCTGTCGTGTGCCTTTTACTGAGGAGTGGCTTCGGTCTGGCCACTCTACCATAAAGGCCTGATTGGTGGAGTCCTGCAGAGATGGTTGTTCTTCTGGAATGTTCTCCCATCTTCACAGAGGAACTCTGGAGCTCTGTCAGAGGGACCATCGGGCTATTGGTCACCTCCCTGACCAAGACCCTTCTCCCCCGATTCCTCAGTTTGGCCGGGTGGCCAGCTCTAGGATGAGTCTTGGTGGTTCCAATCTTTAGATGTTTGGGGCTACTGGTCAACCATGATGTGCAGGAAGAATCCAAGTGTCACTGAACTAGCACACTTGCCAGAGTCTTTAGGGTGTCTATAGCTAGGTTTCCATCCAATTGCCTACAGATTTTCATGTCCATCTTCATAAAAACAATATGTCATTTCAGAGTTTCCTTAAGGAAAACATGACTGTGAAGATTTTCCTTTACCGGACATTTGATAAATGTAATGGACATCCATATCCTACTTGGCCTAGCCAGCCATCAATAAACAAGGGATGTTGGCCAAATGAGCCACATTGACGTGTCCTTAAAAACAGCCTATAACAAATTACAGGGGGGGGTTTAGACTACTTTCCTAAAACAATAATTGTCCACCTCACGGTTCAGCTGTCAGAGATTTGAGCACTAAATGTATCAGGGCATTGCATGCAAAGGCCTATAGGCTTAGGTATCTACTGTATGATATTCATATTTTAATAAATGTACAGTGTACGTCAAAAGTTTGGACACAGCTACTCATTCAAGGGTTTTTATTTTTTTGACTATTTTCTACATTGTAGAATAATCGTGAAGACATCAAAACTATGACATAACACACATGGAATCATGTAGTAACCAAAAAAGTGTTAAACAAATCAAAAAATGTGTATTATTGAGTTTCTTCAAAGAAGCCACCCCTTGCCTTGATGACAGCTTTGCACACTCTTGGCATTCTCTCAACCAGCTTCATGAGATAGTCATCTGGAATGCATTTCAATTAACATGTGTGCCTTTTTTAAAGTTAATTTGTGAAATTTCTTACTTCTTAATGCGTTTGAGCCAATCAGTTGTGTTGTGACAAGATAGGGGTGGTATACAAAAGATATCCCTATTTGGTGAAAGACCAAGTCCACATTATGGCAAGAACAGCTCAAATAAGCGTGAAGGAGTGAGTGAAGGATGCTTTGTTGCGAAATAGGAAGCCGATTCTAGATTTAATTTTGGATTGGAGATGCTTAATGTGGGTCTGGAAGGAGAGTTTACAGTCTAGCCAGACACCTAGGTATTTGTAGTTGTCCACATATTCTAATTCAGAACCGTCCAGAGTAGTGATGCTGGATGGGCGGGCAGGTGCGATCGGTTGAAAAGCATGCATTTAGTTTTACTTGCATTTAAGAGCAGTTGGAGGCCACGGAAGGAGAGTTGTATGGCATTGAAGCTCGTTTGGAGGTTAGTTAACACAGTGTCCAAAGAAGGGCCAGAAGTATACAAAATGGTGTTGTCTGCGTAGAGGTGGATCAGAGAATCACCAGCAGCAAGAGCGACATCATTGATTTACACAGAGAAAAGACTATTCCCGAGGATTGAACCCTGTGGCACCCCCATAGAGACTGCCAGAGGTCCGGACAACAGGCCCTCCGATTTGACACACTGAACTCTGTCTGAGTAGTACTTCGTGAACCAGGCGAGGCAGTCGTTTGAGAAATCAAGGCTGTTGAGTCTGCTGAAAGGATGTGGTGAAAGCCTTGGCCAGGTCGATGAATACGGCAGCACAGTATTGTCTTTTATCGATGGCTGTTATGATATCGTTTAGGACCTTGAGCGGGGCTGAGGTGCACCCATGACCGGCTCGGAAATCAGATTGCATAGCGGAGAAGGTACGGTGGGATTCAAAATAGTCGGTGATCTGTTTGTTAACTTGGCATTCGAAGACCTTAGAAAGGCAGGGTAGGATGGATATAGGTCTGTAGCAGTTTGGGTCTAGAGTGTCTCCCCCTTAGAAGAGAGGGATTACCGTGGCAGTTTTCCAATCTTTGGGGATCTCAGACGATATGAAAGAGAGGTTGAACAGGCTAGTAATTGGGGTTGCAACAATTGCGGTAGATAATTGTAGAAAGAGAGGGTCCAGATTGTCTAGCCCAGCTGATTTGTATGGGTCCAGATTTTGCAACTCTTTCAGAACATCAGCTATCTGGATTTGGTTGAAGGAGAAATAGGTGAGGCTTGGGCAAGTTGCTGTGGGGGGTGCAGGGCTGTTGCCCGGTGTAGGGGAAGCCAGGTGGAAAGCACGGCCAGCCGTGCAAAAATGCTTATTGAAATTCTCAATTATTGTGGATTTATCGGTGGTGACAGTGTTTCCTAGCCTCAGTGCAGTGGGCAGCTGGGAGGTCGTCCTCTTATTCTCCATGGACTTTACAGTGTCCCAGAACTTTTTGGAGTTTGTGCTACAGGATGGCAATTTCTGTTTGAAAAAACTAGCCTTTGCTTTCCTAACTGCCTGTGTATATTGGTTCGTAACTTCCCTGAAAAGTTGCATAACCCGGGGGCTATTCAACGCTAATGTAGTACGCCACGGGATGTTTTTGTGCTGGTCAAGGGCAGTCAGGTCTGGAGTGAACCAAGGGCTATATCTGTTCCTGGTTCTACATTTTTTGAATGGGGCATGCTAATTTAAGATGGTGAGGAAAGCACTTTTAAAGAATAACCAGGCATCCTATACTGACGGAATGAGGTCAATATCCTTCCAGGATACCCGGGCCAGGTCGATTAGAAAGGCCTGCTCGCTGAAGTGTTTTAGGGAGTGTTTGACAGTGATGAGGAGTGATGAAAATTGTTCTCTTGAGGACTGGCAAATTGCATCCCAAATAAATGCTTCACAGAGTCTAAGTAACATTCACATCTCAACATCAACTGTTCAGAGGAGACTGCATAAATCAGGCCTTCATGGTCGAATTGCTGCAAAGAAACCACTACTAAAAGACACCAATAAGAAGAAGAGACTTGCTTGGGCCAAGAAACACGAGCAATGGACATTTGACTGGTGGAAATCTGTCCTTTGATCTGAGTCCAAATGTGAGATTTTTGGTTCCAACCGCCTTTGTGAGACGCAGAGTATGTGAACAGATGATCTCCGCATGTGTGGTTCCTACCGTGAAGCATGGAGGAGTAGGTGTGATGGTGTGGGGTGCTTTGCTGGTGACACTGTCTGTGATTTATTTAGAATTCAAGGCACACTTAACCAGCATGGCTACCACAACATTCTGCATCAATACGCCATCCCATCTGGTTTGTGCTTAGTGGGACTGTCATTTGTTTTTCAACAGGACAATGACCCAAAACACCCCTCCAGGCTGTGTAAGGACTATTTGACCAAGAAGGAGAGTGATGGAGTGCTGCATCAGATGACCTGGCCTTCACAATCACCCAACCTCTACCCAATTGAGATGGTTTGGGATGAGTTGGACCGCAGAGTGAAGGAAAAGTACTCAGCATATGTGGGAACTCCTTCAAGACTGTTGGAAAAGCATTCCAGGTGAAGCTGGTTGAGAGAGTGCCAAGAGTGTGCAAAGCTGTTATGAAGGCAAAGGGTGGCTAATTTGAAAACTGTGAAGTGCTCAGCATATGTGGTAACTCTTTCAAGACGGTTGGAAAAGCATAAGAGCGAATGTAAATGCGAGCATAAGAGCGAGGGAAAAAGTGGCACTACCGTCCCCTGTGCCACCCCAAAAAAAACACAAAACCCCTCCCCAGTAACGTCCCTAAGTACACAGGCGTGATTTACTCTGCTTGATTGAATTCAATTAAATACAACTTAATTTTGAAATTCTTTAGTAATTACAAGTATTATTGGTTTAAATTATAGTTATGAAACATAACATCTTACTACTGCATATTATCATCATGTGAGACATTTACTGTGATGAGTTATGCCTATAATTGTATCCATCATTATGCGGAACTATTGCGCTTTCTACTACAGGTTGTGTGGAAGAATTTACAGAGCAGACTCGACCCAGTTTCCTGCTTGACTTACATCTCCAGGAAAGAACTACAGTGGTAAGTGTTAATTTATTTGGTTATGCTAAAAACTGGCAAATATTTTACTTTCCCGAAAGTAATAAATCGAAATAAGTCTTATCACTCATTGCTCTTGACACGGAATAAAAAGGGAACTTCAAACAAGTTAAAATTCAGAGGCCTGCCTGCTAGCATCGACAGCTAGCTAGCCTGCGAGCTAACGTCATGTGACTGATTGCAAGCTTATGTCTGATAATGACAGCAATATGTCAACTTGCTTGCTAGATGTTGGGACCGTTATTTATTATTTATACATCGTTAGTCAGATGGTACTAACTGCTAATAGTTTTACTGTTTCCTGCTCCTAGCTAGGTGTAACTAGTCACACTGATAGCCAGCTACTGGTGCTAGCTAACCAACGTCATATAAACACAGGCGCTGTTGGAAGTTAAAGATATTCTTATGTCACGTATTGTACAGTCACTCGACCTTTGATCATTTTGTTTTCTTGTGTTTGTTGGATTGCATTGAGCTGCAAAGTTGTATTGGTGACAGTTTAAGTTGGTGGGTCTTCCGATGTATGCTTGTAAACTGGCTAGATTACCTGCAAGAGATGTGCTATCCAACCAGGTACAAGACATGAATAGAAAACATATCACACACAATTCTGAAGTCTTTCTCCCAACCCTCCTTCAAAGCAAACCCCACTAACAAAGAACAACTGGAGCCCAGGGTGAACAAGTTGATGTGCAATGATTTGTAGAGTCAGACCCAGTTGTATGCATAGGGAGAAGAGTGTGTCAGTTGTTATCTGACATGTATTTTATGCAGCAGGTGGAGGGATGAGCCTCTTCCCTGTGATTGGCACAGGTGTGCCGGAAGCAGCCAATGGGGTGGATACACCAGCCTCCCCTGGATTGTGTAATGTGAATGGCCCGTACACCCACGCCCCTAATACCCCTGCACAGCTCCTGAAGTTTGGGGGTAGGGTGCCCTGTCCTGGGCAGGGATCCCTTGATGAGACTGAGAACTGTGTGGATGGGGAGAGCGCATGCGATGGACAAGAAAACCCCATAGACATTTCTCACAACTCCACGTCCCATTCAGACACACAGCAACACACCGACACGTTCCCAGCCCACCCCTCCCTCCCCACTGCCACATGCACAGCAGACACAGAGCCAGACCCACACGAGCCCCCCAAAGACATGTCCCTCACTGGACCCTCCCAAACAGGTATGCCCCTAAACAAGACTCTGTCTGGAGACTGGCAGCACACAGGCACTCCATCCAAAGACACAGCCCCAGAGGGGGACACTCACAGCGCAGACAAAAAGCAGTCCGAGACAAAGCACACAGAGCCTTCTAGCTGCTGTGCTGCAGAAACAGAGGAGGAAAAGGAGGTGGAAGAGGAGGAGTGTGAAAAGGATGGCAAGGAGCAGCATGCAGGAAACACACAGGCTGAAGTCTCAGCTGAGGTGAGTTTGCCATACTGACTGCTACTGCTCCTGTACATAATTGTTCATGTTAAAGTGCCAGAGCCAACAGCTCAAGAATAGTACTTAATTACATTTGAGTCATTTAGCAAACACACGTCTAATTGTATTTGTCACATGCCCTGAATACAACAGGTGTAGACTTTACAGTGAAATGCTTACGTACAAGCCATTAACCAACAATGCAGTTAAAGAAATAGTGAATAAAATATTTACTAAATAAACTAAAGTAAAAAAAATTGAATTAATCAAACTATAACACAAATGTACGTAACAATAACGAGGCTTTATACAGGGGGAACCGGTACCGAGTCAATGTGCGGGGGTACAGGTTAGTCGAGGTCATTTGTAGAGTGACTATCCATATAAACTCAGCAAAAAAAGAAACGTCCCTTTTTCAGGACCCTGTCTTACAAAGATAATTTGTAAAAATCCAAATAACTTCACAGATCTTCATTGTAAAGGGTTTAAGCACAGTTTTCAATGCTTGATAAATGAACATGCACCTGTGGAACGGTCGTTAAGATACTAACAGCTTACAGACGGTAGGCAATTAAGGTCACAGTTATGAAAACTTAGGACACTAGAGGCCTTTCTATTGACTCTGAAAAACACCAAAAGAAAGATGCCCAGGGTCCCTGCTCATCTGTGTGACCGTGCCTTCGGCATGCTGCAAGGAGGCATGAGGACTGCAGATGTGGCCCGGGCAATAAATTGCAATGTCCAAACTGTGAGACGTCTTAAGACAGCGCTACAGGGAGACAGGGCGGACAGCTGATCGTCCTCGCAGTGGCAGACCACGTGTAACAACACCTGCACAGGATCGGTACATCCGAACATCACACCTGTGGGACAGGTACAGGATGGCAACAACTGCCCGAGTTACACCAGGAACGCACAATCCCTCCATCAGTGCTCAGACTGTCCGCAATAGGCTGAGAGAGGCTGGACTGATGGCTTGTAGGCCTGTTGTAAGGCAGGTCCTCACCAGACATCACCGGCAACAACGTCACATATGGGCACAAACCCACCGTCGCTGGACCAGACAGGACTGTCAAAAAATGCTCTTCACTGACGAGTCGTGGTTTTGTCTCACCAGAGGTGATGGTTGAATTCGCGTTTATCGTTGAAGGAATGAGCGTTACACCGAGGCCTGTACTCTGGAGCGGGATCAATTTGGAGGTGGAGGGTCCGTCATGGTCTGAGGCGGTGTGTCACAGCATCATCGGACTGAGCTTGTTCTCCTATTGAGTACGTCTGGGACCTGTTGGATCAGAGGGCTAGGCCCCCCCCCCCCCCCCCCCCCCCCCCAGAAATGGGAGCTTGCAGGTGCCTTGGTGGAAGAGTGGGGTAACATCTCACAGCAAGAACTGGCAAATCTGGCGCAGTCCATGAGGAGGAGATGCACTGCAGTACCTAATGCAGCTGGTGGCCACACCAGATACTGACTGTTACTTTTGATTTTAACCCCCCCCCCCCCCCCCCCCTCCTCCTTTGTTCAGGGACACATCATTCCATTTCTGTTAGTCACATGTCTGTGGAACTTGTTCAGTTTGTCTCAGTTGTTGAATCTTGTAATGTTCATTCAAATATTTACACATGTTAAGTTTGCTGAAAATAAACACAGTTGACAGTGAGAGGACTTTTTTTTTTTTTTGCTGAGTTTATAAAAAACATTGAGTAGCAGCAGTGTAAAAACAAAAGGGTTGGCCATTTGTGTGGGTGGCCATTTGATTAGTTTAGTTGTTCAGCAGTCTTATGGCTTGGGGTAGAAGCTGTTAAGGAGATTTGGCTCTCCAGTACCGCTTGCTGTGCGGTAGCAGAGAGAACAGTCTATGACTAGGGTGGCTGGAGGCTGACAATTTTTTGGGCCTTCCTCTGACACAGCCTAGTATATAGGTCCTGGATGTCAGGAAGCTTGTCCCCAGTGATGTACTGGGCCGTATGCACTACCCTCTGTAGCGCCTTACGGTCGGATGCGGAGCAGTTGCCGTACCAGGCGGTAATGCATCCGGTCAGGATGCTCTCGATAGTGCAGCTGTATAACTTTTTGGGGATCTGGGGACCTGAGGGGGAAAAGGTGTTGTCGTGCCCGCTTCACAACTGTGTTTGGTGTGTTTGGACCACAATAGTTTGTTGGTGATGCTGATACCAAGGAACTTGAAACTCTCGACCCGCTCCACTTCAGTCTTGTTGATGTTAATGGGGGCCTGTATGGCCGTCTTTTTCCTATAGTCCACAATCAGCTCCTTTGTCTTGCTCACATTGAGAGAGAGAGAGAGGTTGTTGTCCTGGCACCACACTGCCAGGTCTCTGACCTCCTCCCTATAGGCTGTCTCATCCTTGTCTGTGATCAGGCCTACCACTGTTGTCGTCAGCCAACTTAATGATGGTGTTGGAGTCGTGCTTGGCCATGCAGTCGTGGGTGGTGGGGGAACAGGGAGTACAGGAGGGGACTAAGCACGCACCTCTGAGGGGCCCCAGTGTTGAGGATTAGCGCGGCAGATGTGTTGTTGCCTTCCCTTACTGGCCTGTCAAAATCCAGGATCCAGTTGCAGAGGGAGGTGTTTAGTCCCAGGGTCCTTAGCTTTGTGGGCACTATGATGTTGAATGCTGAGCTGTAGTCAATGAACAGCATTCTCACATAGGTGTTCCTTTTGTCCAGGTGGGTTTAGACTGGGCATCCAGCTTGTGGGTGGGTTTCCCTTTTGTAGTCCAAAATAGTTTTCAAGCCCAGCCACATCCGACGAGCATCAGAGCTGGTGTAGTAGGATTAAATTTTATTCTTGTATTGACACTTTGCCTTTTTGATAGATCGTCTGAGGGCATAGCGGGATTTCTAATAAGTGTCCAGATTAGTGTCCCGCTCCTTGAAAGCGGAAGCTCTTGCCTTTAGCTCGGTGTGGATGTTGCCTGTAATTCATGGCGTCTGGCTGGGAAATATACGGTCACTGTGGGGACGACGTTGTCGATGCACTTATTGATGAAGCTGATGACTGAGGTGGTATACTCAATGCCATTGGACGAATCCCGGGAACATATTCCAGTCTGTGCTATCAAAACAGTCCTGTAGCGTAGCATCTGTGTCATCTGACCACTTCTGTATTGAACGAGTCACTGGTACTTCCTACTTTCGTTTCTGCTTGTAAACAGGAATCAGGAGGATAAAGTTATGGTCAGATTTGCCAAATGGAGCATTTTCTTATTTGCTTATGTCCTTTTTACAGCTCGTTGAGTGCGGTCTTAGTGCCGGCATCGGTTTGTGGTGGTAAATAGACTGCTACGAATAATATAGATAGTGTGGTCTACAGCTTATCATGAGGTATTCTACCTCGGGCGAGCAATAACTCAAAACTTGTTTAATGTTAGACATCGCGGACCAGCAGTTATTGACAAATAGACACACACCCCCGCCCCTCGTCTTACCAGACGTAGCTGCTCTGTTCTGCCGAAAAACGGAGAAGCCAGCCAGGGTGACTTACAATTAGTGCATTCATCTTATGATAGCTGGATGAGACAATATATCACAATCGTAGCAAGTACATTTTCCCTCGATAAAGTAGTTATCAGCAAAGTGTATTTTGAATCCATTGAGCAGTGCAGCATATTCATATGTCCGGAGGATCTTGAGGATTGTCATATGTGTAAGACTGACACTTTCCGTCAGTTTACAGAGGAGCCCTCGGCAGCAGCTCCCAGCCCCAGCTCTGCCCCAGCCGAGGGGGGGGAGTCGTCAGGCAGCAGCCCTTGTCCGCCCCACGTCATGGCCCAGGTGCGCGTGCGGAACGTCCCAGAGCGGGAGCGCATCGTCCGGGGCATGCAGGACAGTAAGAGCCTGGACGAGATCAGCCAGGCATGCATCAGAGTGGCCCGGGGTGGGGGTCGGGGGGGCCAGCCAGAGGGCCGCAGGGCCACCATCTCCTCTGCCCTGGAGCTGGAGGGAACAGTCAGCCACGATGGGGACCTGACCCACTTCATCTGCCGCAACCTGGAGCAGAAGATCAAGATGAGCTCCAAGCCCAGCCTGGACTGTGACTGTGACTGTGAGTACCAGCACCGGGGGCCCGGGATGGGGGATTGGCTAATTAGTCATTAGGTACCAAACAGAATAAAAAATATTCAATTTTTTTTTTTTTAAGGACAAACAGGGAGACCATCTGAACTTGTCGAGTAAGACATTTCTGTTTTCTGTTGAAAAAGATTTAGCTAACAGTGGGCCTGAATTACGACCCTGGTGATCAGTAAAATGGTAATCCACACAATACCTTTTCTGGTGTTATTTCAGTGATACGTCAGTGTTTTGAAGTTGCAGTTGAAGACCGAGTTCCAAATCGAATCCATCCACCCTTCCCCTCTCTAGTGATTAGATTAGCACCCGCAGGAAGGGTGGAAGGACTCACACAGCAGTTTGGTTTGCTTTGCAGACTGTCGGTTAACGTAACTTCCGGTCTGTGTGCGTGCATGTTTCTTTTCTTTCTGTGTCCAGCGGACTGCTCAGGTTCCATCAGCAGCAGAGGCCGTGGGTCGTCGTCGCGGCGGCCGGCTGACATCCCTCCCATCGACCCTGCTGTCTTGGCGGACCTGCAGAGACACACAGAGGAAGTCGCCCACAGCGTGGAGCTAATGATGCGCAGCCTCAACGGAACCATCCAGAATGTACGTGAGCTCAGTTTGTTCACACCACACACACGTTTCTGTATTTAGTTCTGTATTACATTTGTACTGCTCTAGGGTTATTTATTGCTTGGATAACCTTGTCTACTATTACCTATTGATTAATTTTCCATTCTTTATGCGCTGCCCACATCGTCTGAAGAATTATCACTGTGAATCAATGTATATTTTGTTTGCGTGTCAATTAATCCCGCAATTGATTGGGTTGCCAGCTGGCAATTTTGACACGCAAATAAAATGTCATTAATTTATTCATTCACACACATATACTCACTCAAATACTTCTGATCTCCCTGCTGTCCTTTTAGTAATGCTCTAATTGTAAGTTGCCTGGAATTCATGTGTCTGCGATATGCTGTATGTCTTTATCTTTGTGTGTCCAGATGACAGCGCTGAGTGTGGGCTACATCCAGACGTATAGAGACTCTGTGGACAGCCTGGGGGAGTCTGTGGACATGAGCATAAAGGTGAGAGAACAGATAGCTTGGCCAGACATGAATGGAAGGATGAGCAGTGAATACTGATCGACAGTCCCAGATGCTTCTTGTCATAAGTATTATGTGCTGATTGTAGCGTGTGTGTCCATAGGGAATGTACACACTGATGGCGCGCTGTGAGGAGCTGGACCGCTCCATGCAGCCCATCCACACTCTGGCCGCCCAGATCCGGGACATCAAACGCACCCTGGATGCCCTGGAGGCCATCTGCAAGTAGCCCCTCTCCCTCCCGGACTCTCTTACCTGGAAACCCGTCCCCGAGAGATCCTCTTCTACTGCAGACCCTTTTCTAACCTAACGACCCCCCTCCCTCCATACCGCCCTCCTGGAATCACTGCTACTAATCATGCTAGCTTCATGGATGATCCGCTCCTCCCCCTCCCCATGTAGACGTCATGCTTCAAACCCCTCCCCCACCCCGGTAATGCTTGCTCGGGCTAGGAGCCCCTCCCCCTGACAGAACTTGAAGGAAACGGAGCACTTGATGCTTCTCTTATTACCGTCCGACCCACCTGGTTCAGATTGTATTAACTGCTGCTGCCCACACGGGGGCACTCTCTCTCTCTCATATGGAGAGGGAGCGTTAGGAACAGATGAGATGGTTTAGATGTTAGTCACTTCTTAGGCAGGTTGCTTAAACTAGTGAGACGAGACACAGGTGAGGGTGTGGGGGTACATATGTTGTATAAGTCCCTCCAGATGTCATGTTACATACCTGTTACCAACCGAAAGCCATTCCCTGCGGAGCTCTCCTCTCCGATCCCGAGATAATGTGTTGCGCTTTACGAGACTGTGGTACCTTCTGTCATTTCACAGGTTGGCTGGTAGGCCTACCTACTTAGTACCTACCTGTCTTAATATGGAACATATCTATTTTGCCTAAATAGTGTTTGCCATGGTGAGAGGTTGTGGACAGCCCTTACATGTAGTGTGCCGTTACTGGCTTGTACCATGAATGACTTGAATGCTACCCAATGTCATCAGATCTGCAGAAGCCCCACCTAGACGAGAAGGCAGCACCCTCACACTGGATATACAGTGCCTTCGGAAAGTATTCAGACCCCATGACTTTTCCTACATTTTGTTACGTTACAGCCTTATTCTAGAATTGACAAAATATTTTTTCCCCCTCATCAATCTACACAAAATACTATAATGACAAAGCAAAAAGAGGTTTTTCGATTTTTTTGCTAATTTAAAAATAAAGTTGGAGCACCTTTGTCAGCGATTACAGCATTGTGTCTTCCTGAGTATGACGCTTCAAGTTTGGCACACCTGTATTTGGGGAGTTTCTCCCATTCTTCTCTGCAGATCCTCTCAAGCTCTGTCAGGTTGGATGGGGAGCGTTGCTGCACAGCTATTATCAGGTCTCTGCAGAGATGTATGATCGGGTTCAAGTCCGGGCTCTGGCTGGGCCACTCAAGGACATTGAGAAATGTCCGGAAGCCACTCATGTATTGTCTTGGCTGTGTGCTTAGGGTCGTTGTCCTGTTGGAAGGTGAACCTTCGCCCCAGTGTGAGGTTCTGAGCGCTCTGGAGCAGGTTTTCATCAAGGATCACTCTGTCCTTTTTCCGTTCATCTTTGCCTGAATCCTGACTAGTCTCCCAGTCCCTGCCGCTGAAAAACATCCCCATAGCATAATGCTGCCGCCACCATGCTTCACCTTAGGGATGGTGCCAGGTTTCCTCCAGGTGTGACGCTTGGTATTCCGGCCAAAGAGTTCAATCTTGGCTTCATCAGACCTGTCATGTGTCTTTTACTGAGGAGTGGCTTCCGTCTGGCCACTACCATAAAGGCCTGATTGGTGGAGTGCTGCAGAGATGGTTGTCCTTCTGGAAGGTTCTCCCATCTCCACAGAGGAACTCGAGAGCTCTGTCAGTGGCCATTAGGTTCTTGGTCACGTCCCTGACCAAGGCCTTTCTCTCTGATTGCTCAGTTTGGCTGGGCAGCCAGCTCTAGGAAGAGTCTTGGTGGTTCCAAAATTCTTCCATTTAAGAATGATGGAGGCCACTGTGTTCTTGCGGGATCTTCTTTGCTGAAGGAATGTTTTGGTACACTTCCCCAGATCTGTGCCTCGTCACAATCCTGTCTCTGAGCTCTACGGACAATTCCTTTGACCTCATGGCTTGGTTTTTGCTCTGACGTGCACTGTCAACTGTGGGACCTTATATAGACAGGTGTGTGCCTTTCCAAATCATGTCCAATCAATTGAATTTACCACAGGACTCCAAGTTAAAGAAACATCTCAAGGATGATCAATGGAAACAGGATGCACCTGAGCTCAATTACGAGTCTCATAGAAAAGGGTCTGAATACTTATGTAAATGAGGTATTTCTGTTTTGTTATTTTGGGATATTGTGTGTAGATTGCTGAGGATTTTGATTTATGTAGTCCATTTTAGATTAAGACAACAAAATGTGGAAAATGTAATGTGGTCTGAATACTTTCCGAAGGCACTGGAAAGGAGGGATGGGCTGTGGGACTATAGACTTTGGGGGGATGCATGTTTCACTGGGGAGGTAGAGATGGCCTCCTCTCTCTAACTGCTCTTTATCTCTGTACAATCAAAAGCACCTCTGTACATATCTCTTTCTGTAACAAAGAAATAATTGAGCTACCCTTCGTCCTGAGTGTATATTTTCAGAAGAATAACACAATAAATTTACATGAGCTGCAAAAAATAGCTGTCTGATTTGTTTCTGGATGTGGTTTTGATGACATGAATGTATAGATAAAGGACATCTAGGCTGATGCAGGACATCTAGGCTGATGCAGGACATCTAGGCTGATGCAGGACATCTAGGCTGATGCAGGACATCTAGGCTGATGCAGGACATCTAGGCTGATGCAGGACATCTAGGCTGATGCAGGACATCTAGGCTGATGCAGGACATCTAGGCTGATGCAGGACATCTAGGCTGATGCAAGACAGGACATCTAGGCTGATGCAAGACAGGACATCTAGGCTGATGCAAGACAGGACATCTAGGCTGATGCAAGACAAGACATCTAGGCTGATGCAAGACAAGACATCTAGGCTGATGCAAGACAAGACATCTAGGCTGATGCAAGACATCTAGGCTGATGCAAGACATCTAGGCTGATGCAAGACATCTAGGCTGATGCAAGACATCTAGGCTGATGCAAGACATCTAGGCTGATGCAAGACATCTAGGCTGATGCAAGACAGGACATCTAGACTGTTACAGGACAGCTAGGCTGATACAGGACAGGGCATCTATGCTGAATAATGACAGGATATCTAGACTGATACAGGACAGGATATCTAGGCTGATATAGGACAGGACATCTAGAACGATACACGAAAGGATATCTAGACTGATACAGGACAGGATATCTAGACTGATACATGACAGGACATCTAGAATGATACAGGACATCTAGACTGATACAGGACATCTAGGCTGATACAGGACATCTAGGCTGATACAGGACATCTAGACTGATACAGGACATCTAGACTGATACAGGACATCTAGACTGATACAGGACAGGACATCTAGACTGATACAGGACAGGACATCTAGGCTGATACAGGACAGGACATCTACACTGATACAGGACATCTAGGCTGATACAGGACAGGACATCTACACTGATACAGGACAGGATATCTAGACTGATACAGGACAGGATATCTAGGCTGATACAGGACAGGACATCTAGAATGATACAGGACAGGACATCTAGACTGATACAGGACAGGATATCTAGGCTGATACAGGACAGGACATCTAGACTGATACAGGACAGGACATCTAGGCTGATACAGGACAGGACATCGCGGCTGATACAGGACAGGATATCTAGACTGATACAGGACATCTAGGCTGATACAGGACAGGATTTCTAGACTGATACAGGACAGGACATCTAGAATGATACAGGACAGGACATCTAGACTGATACAGGACAGGACATCTAGACTGATACAGGACATCTAGACTGATACAGTACAGGGTGTCTGTACTGATACAGGACAGAACATTTAAACTGATACAGGACATCTAGGTTAATATAGGACAGGACATCTAGATTGATACAGGACATCTAGACTGCATCAACAACATTTTATAGAAAATATGAGTACATTTTTATAGAGGTATGATTTTATTGTAAACGCAATAGCATGACCAGTAAGAATACGAAGGTAAGGGTGAAGTCATTTCAATTGACATGACTGCAGTAGAATGTGTTTACATCGTTCGACGATACCAAGTTGTGAACCATATTACAGGTCCGTCACAACATGGCCATGTGAGCAGTAGAGCTGAGTAGCGTGAAGCAGAAAAAGGGGGGAAAAGTGTGCCGATAAACAAAAATGAGTTGTAAAAAGGAACATCCAGTACTGCAATGGAAGGAACTGAATACACACAACTGTTGACGAGAAATGACGACAATGTTAACCACGAATCCTATGAATAAAAGATTTTTTGTTTGATCTACTTCACGTTCTTAGTTGTATAGACAATAAAAACATCCAGAGTCTCAAATAGAATAGTAGTCTCTGTTCACAACAATTCTTTGTTCAAAATAGAAACACCTCTCAAGAGTTTCTGTTCCACAAACATTTCTTATACACTGGTACGACAGTGTCTTTAGCCCACTGAGCCCCGACCTGATAATCCAGCAGGTTGGTCAGAGGTTCAGGCATAAGTCTGTGTTCAGACTTAGAGCTGTGGCTAATACCAGCAGTAGAGGGAGGAGAGGTGCCGTGAGTGATGGTCCGCTGTGGTCTGACAGAGCGAGGGTGGGCCTGGTCTCTTGGTTCAGCTCACTCGACAAGGGGGCATTCAGGGTGGGGGGAAGGGCTCCCTGTGCCCTGTCCTTGGGGAGCTCCTCGTCGGCGGCTGCCCCCTCCAGGGACTCATACCACTGGCACTGGAAGTCCCTCTTCCAGGCCTCCAGGTTGCCAGGGTCCAGCTGGCCTGTGGCCTGTACCCCCTCCACCTTCCTCTGCGTCATCACGAAGTTGGAGGGCGGCAAGTGCAGGTAGGCGGAGCTCTCGGGTTTGCGGCGCACGCAGCGGCCACGCCCCTGGCACAGGGAGACGCCGCACAGGCGTGCGGCTGTGGTCACGTTGACGGCGTACAGGCCCAGGACCTCACGCACAAACGTGGCCAGCTCTGAGCAGGCTCTCTGGGGGCAGACAGAGGTGAAATGTTTTCATTCACAGACCCAGTTACAGTTGTCTGGCTGACTGAATGTATGTATGGAACATTGAAGAGATGTGTACTGTACCTGAGTCCTTGTAGAGAAGACGCCTTGATCTTTCTCCCAGAGGACAACCCCTGCTGCCCCCATGGCAGCACTCTCACCAATGGTGTTGACCAGGTCCACCTAATGGAACATCACTCAGTTATACACTGGTTACAGAGCCAACAGACAAAGAGAAACCACTTTCAAAAACATGGTAACATCTACTTCCACCCAACACTATCTCTCACCTCAGACAGAAAAGTATTGGTCGATGTATAGACACTCCTGACCAATGGGAACACAGGAAGGTCGTAGGCGGCCCCGGCCAAGCTTGCCACTCTCAGTGCCTCTCGGATCTGATTGGACGTGTACAGTCTGGCCCCTGAGGTCCCACCCTGCAGCTTCTCTAGTGTGAGGGCGGGGTAGAGAGCAGAGCAGCATTTCCAGAGCCACAGCAGCTCGTCGTTCAATGCCATCTCGGCGGCGGGACAGCGACCCGTGTAATTGGACAGCAACTGGGCGGGGCCGGAGTTGTAACAGTTGGGGTACGGGGTCACGCCCCACAGAGCCTCGGGGCGGAGCCTCCTCACCTCCCACAGGGTCTCCATGAGGATGGACTGGGACGCTGCCTCAAAGTCCACCTGGGGAACGGGATGACATCATCATTATGAGACAACTGTGGCGTTGAATAACATTTGTTACAGCTGTTTCTCATATTACTCTAAACTGGCATGGATGAGGATCTTACCTGAGACCACTTCTCCACCTCCTCCGTGGTCCAGTCAGGGAAGAAGGTCCTCAGCAGAGCCCTGGAGCCCTCCAGGTAGATGCCCTGTTTCTCACGGTTCCTTCCCCACTGCGGGGACCACTGGCCCCAACGCAGTACCCCCAGGCCCTGGTAGCCTATGGATGGTAGCGCTGCCGCTAGGTCCTCCCCTGTCTTCTGGAGGTGTCCATCCAGTCTGGTGTGTTGGGGAAGGCCTCCGTTCACCGGCTGGTCCTGGTTAGTGTAATAGGGGTACTTCCCCAGAGTGTCCTCATAAAACATGGACACGCGGCCCTCTCTCTCCATCCCAAAGGCTCCTGGGTCAGGTCGTCCAGAACACGCCTTGTTGGGGATTCCCCATAGTACTAGAAAAGGCTGCCCTGGTGACAGAGGGGTGCGTGCCAGCTGTGGGGGACCACCAAGGCAAGGGGAGGTAAGGAGCATCAACCCCTGGAGGAGGAGTGGTAGTAGGGCCCTGTGTGGCCCAGCTCTGAGCCCTGCCCTGAGCTCCAGCTCAGTCCACGCCATGGAGCTGCCTGCTGCCTCTGTGTATCACCACGCCTCCAGGCCCTCACAACCAACCATAGCCCTGGGAACACAACACGGCACCTTCAGCTGTCTACGTGCCAACATTAACATTGCATACCTGTTATCACATAACATTGCATACCTGTTATCACATTACTACATTGTATACCTGTTATCACATTACTACATTGTATACCTGTTATCCCATTACTACATTGTATACCTGTTATCACATTATAACATTGTATACCTGTTATCAAATTATAACTTTGCATACCTGTTATCACATTATTACATTGTATACCTGTTATCACATTACTACATTGTATACCTGTTATCACATTACTACATTGTATACCTGTTATCACATTATAACATTGTATACCTGTTATCACATTATAACATTGTATACCTGTTATCACATTATAACATTGTATACCTGTTATCACATTATAACATTGCATACCTGTTATCACATTATAACATTGTATACCTGTTATCACATTATAACATTGTATACCTGTTACTGAATCATTGTCAACAATAAAAATGAATCGCAAGTCAACAAACAAATCATATTGCCAGGCTGCGCAAGGGCAGCACGGCTGGCCCTTGGATGTACACAGAGATTGACTTCATCACTACTTGTATTTGTGAGAGGTACTGACATGTTGAAATCCCCAAGCTGTCTGTTTAAACTACTAATGAACAGCTCGGACACCCATACATACTCCACAAGACATGCCGCCAGAGGTTTCTTCACAGTCCCCAAGTCCAGAACAGACTTTGGGAGGCACACAGTACTACATAGAGCCATGACTACATGGAACTCTATTCCACATCATGTAACTGATGCAAGCAGTAAAATTTGATTTAAAAAATTTATTAAAATGCCACTTATTGAGCAGCGGGGACTGTGAAGTAACACAAACATAGGCACAGACATGTGCATACACACACAAGATAGCATACGCACTATACACATGGATTTTGTACTGTAGATATGTGGTAGTGGTGGAGTAGGGGCCTGAGGGCACACAGTGTGTTGTGAAATCTGTGAATGTACTGTAACGTTTTTAAAATGATATAAATGTCCTTCATTTTGCTGGACCCCAGGAAGAGCCAGGCAGCAGCTAATCCGTAACAAATACAAATACAAATCCCTAGTCAGTCCCACGTCGCCGCCAGACATTCTCATTGACTCGTGTGATTCTTTTGCAAACTTATTTGGCCTTCCAAGAGTAGGCCTAAAACAACAAAAGAAGAGATGATTGATTGGGTGAATGAGGCGTGTGTGTGTGTGTGTGTGTGTGTGCGTCAGTGGCATCGCCATTAGAGGGGACTAGACTAGAGGAACAGGATGCCTCAAAAAGGTCATTAACAAGAGTTAATTGGATTCATTAGTGCCGCCCATGTTGGCCACGAGGATCTCTAAGACGCTGCTCGCTCTGTAATGATTCTCAGTAATTACTCTGTAGCGTAGCAGAGGGAGCCATGCCAAAAACAACTACAAAAATCAACACTACACTACGATTATTGATCCCAATCGTTACAGCCCTGTGAAAAAACAGTAAATCCGTAGGACCGTAAAATTGTAAATGTGTCCTTTTTTGGGGGTAAAGCTCTAATCCTTCAACAGTAATCTGCTTTTGTTTGTTTTACTGACCAGGCGTGAAGGGGAGGGGACACCACAAAGCATGTGAACATGTAGGATTCTGTGTAAAACGGATTAACTACCATGGTTTTAGAAAATCAGTTAGCCAATATCATGGATAAGAACCCATTGGGCTGTGCTTTCATATATACACTAAGTGTACAGGACATTAGGAACACCTGCTCTTTCCATGACATAGACTGACCAGGTGAATCCAGGTGGAAGCTAGGATCCCTTATTGATGTCACGTGTTAAACCCACTTCAATCAGTGTAGATGAAGGGGAGGAGACAGGTTAAAAAAAGTGTAAGCCTTTGGGGGGGGGGGATAAGGTTTTGAAGTGTCTTTCCTATAACTAGGAGATATAAGTAAGCTAAGGAAATGTTTTTAGTTTTTTGGACACATATTTAACCCATCTTTTTTTTGTTGGCACAGAACGACCTCCGTACTTCCATTCAGTTTTTAAAACCGTCACCAGTTACCTGCAGACGAGTCCTGTGACACAGGTGGGGGTGTAGCATCTCACCTTTCCATACTGGGGACATATTAGTTTGTAGCCCAAACGGTTCGGACGCTACAGATAGAAGTTCCTAACGTTTTGTACACTCGGTGTGTATATTTGTCCCAGCTATGTGGTCGAAAAATAAGGTACCTGTTATTTTGACACATTCAATTCACTCTAATCCAAGTCACTCCCTGCCTTGAAAAAATGACCGGAGTACTACAGTGCCAAACTTAGACCCTTAGGAATCCCCCTCTAAACTTGGCAAAATATACAATGATTCGGGGTGCCTTATGTTGCAGCAAAAAGGTATCCTGCTCTTTCTGTGGAACTTCAATGTGGGAGAGGACGGGGATCATTGAAAAATACACGTTTACGGAACGAGCCAATGTCTCATCCTTCCCAGAGTTTGTCTGAAAGGCTAAAAGGCGCTGTAGAGTGCATGATACGTGCATTCTTTTAGTGTTACTAAGCTAGGTATATCACAGTAAGAGCAGAAGTTCCACATGCAGGGAGAGCACCCCTATCAGCTAGAGACACCATACCACTATATCTCCATTACAGTGGCGTCAGAGGTGGCCTAGGCTCCCTGGCTGCACTGTCTGACAGAAGGTCAAAGGTCTTAGGCTGCAGGTCAGAAGGTCACTCACCTCTGATTTGCTGGTCCGGACAGACGGACACTTCCTGGGTTCACCTGATGCTAGCTAGCTAGCGAAGCTTTGCCGGACTGGGGGAGCAGCGCTGGTCAGGACTATCAGGACGTCAACCGCTCCCAGGGTTTTCAAGGTGGTCAAGGAGAAGATGCGTCTGGTGTCTCCGTATGTAGTATCCAGGTAGGCTTCCCCACAGACAGGTGTCCTAACGCCCCAAGAAGCTTCAACCCCAAGGCATGTACTGTTCTGGCAGCAGGAGGAAGTCAGGGAGTCAGTCAGGTTAGTGTCTGACCAGGGAGACATGGGTGGACAGGTGGTGTGGTGAACTGTAGGGGGGGAGACCCGCGGTAGACAGCCATCCAGCCGGAGAAAGAGCCAGTGTGCAGCAGGGAAAGGAGGGAGAGCCAGAGTAGGTGACAGGAGGCAGGTTGAAGCAACTTCCCCTTCACCAGGGTAATCTGGCTGTAAGCAGGGTCAGTGCCGACCACAACACTCGCATGACCGCCCGTCCTGACCGTAATCCCATAATCCAACGGGAGGACTGCCCCAACGCTTTCCTATTTGCACGGACGGAGCAGCTCACATCTCTCTCCTTCTCTACTGTCTACTGATATATATTTACTTTTTGCCTTTTTCCATTTTCCTTATCTTTCCTCCTTTCTCTATGCTCTTCACCAGTATCGATTGTTCCTTAGTCAGCAGCGAGCTCTGTGTTTCGTTTTCCGTCTTTCAATCCGTTCCACAATTTCATTGGTCTATTTGGGCTTGAACATCAGCACAAAATCTCAAAGGTGATTGCAAGTTCTTTCAATCGCTTTGGTGCAATTTTCACAAGTACGGTGGTACATTTTCACAACGCTCAGTTCAAAACTCACAGCAGATCATCAAAAAGGCTGTTGTTTCAAAACTCTAAGCACATTTTCAGTTGACTAAGTACAACACACACAGTCACTTTTCATCTAGAAATCAGTGTTTCATCTATAAAATACATTGTTTCACATTGCAATACATGTTCATAGAAACTAATTGCTTTTCACAATGTAATGCTCACATTACTTTTGAGATGATTGTTTTGAGTTAAAAATTGACCACATATTTGTCAAAATTACACCAAAGTGATTGCAAAAAACTATAATGGCTACGATTGAGTTTGTCTGTCTGTGGGTGTATCTATTTGCGTGTGTCCATTCGTCCATGTGTGGATTGGCAGATAAGATATTCCTGGCCGGTTGAGAGACCTGAGATTATGAGGGAGAGGGATCTGAGGTGAATCCTGTACTCTGAGGCCCGTCACCATGGAAACAGATCAGCTGGGGTGGGTGACCTATATGACAGGTGGTGGTAGAGGCCAGTGGCGTAAAATACTTAAGTAAAAATACTTTCAAGTACTACTTAAATCGTTTTTTGGGGGTATCTGTACTTTACTTTACTATTTATATTTTTTGACAACTTTGACTTTTACTTCACTACGTTCCTTTGGAAAATCATGTACTTGTTACTCTATACATTTTCCCTGACACCCAAAAGTACTCGTTCGATTCTGAATACTTAGCAGGACAGGAAAATGTTCTAATTCACACAGATGAGACATCTTAGCTTTTTGTACTCAAGTATGACAATTGGGTACTTTTTCCACAACTGGTGGTGTGGCAGATGATTTTAGGACAAGGCGCTGGTAATCGACTCGGGTGGTGGCAGTTCGCAGGTCCGGTGGTGGCGCTACGCCTTCAGGATGACACACAGTTGGAGGCCATGCTTCTATAGTTGTATAAGGTGATGGTTAGGCAGATATAATAGGAGATTAGGACCCCTTTTACATTGTTTCATAGGATATATATGTTGTAGAACATATCCTGTGAGAGGAGCGTTTGTGCATTTCTGTTCACGGTTACAGCTCCAGCAACCTTGGGTTGGTGGTTTGCCGGTTGGGGTAGGTCAGGTTGGTGGATGGTTTAGGTGTTGGTTTTACTTCGACTGACGAAGCTTGCTGCGGTTGTATCCATCGAGTAAAGCGCGAGTAAAGATACTGTGCTCCTTTCAAGTAGCGTGCGTTTTACTCACGTTGAGATTCAATTCCATTTACATGTATTATTGTCCCCAAAGACCAATTCAAACATCAAAATGAGCACAGAATCACATGTAAAACAGCAGAAAGTTGAGGTGATAATGTCCGTTGGTCAAATCTTCTCAGCCATGCTCTCAGTGATGCTGTGACGGCCCCCTCTTGTGGCCACGCTACCACTGAGCTCCCTGTGTATACACCCCCCCCCCCCCCGCCCGCCTGCCAATAGCATTCGAGTTCAGCTGACATTGAAAACTGGACTAAGAGGAGAATTGTTTTCAAGTTACTTCTATTGTGTAGTGTTCTACATGAATCCATCCTGTAGGAATGTAAACCAAATGGAAGAAAATAACATACAAAATAACAATAGTTTGAACACTATTATAGCTCCTAGAAGTTCAGTGTGTTTGAAAATCTAATAGTAACAAACGTGGACCCATGGACATTGACATTGGGAGCTCTGTGAGATTGTACAATTTGAGGGAAACAATTCATTTCCCCACTAAATTATGGCATTGAAGATATATTGCGGCTACCTCCCAATTAGAGGCCTGATAAGTGAAAACAGTTTCCAATCCTTTAAATGATAAAGGGAAAGAAGTCCATAAAATAGTATTAGGTCAAAGTCAATGCCCAACTGTGAATTAACCTGGCAGATACCTAAGTCCTCCTTACTTCACAGTCTGGAAAGGCTCCTTGATGTTGTTTGCACGCTGTCCATAATGAAGGGGGCTGTGCTTTATATCCGGTTGGTTCTCCTCTGTGCCTTTCTCACTCAAACACCCACATGGACAGCCACACACAGCCCCCTTCCAGTACAACTGTCAGAACAACGAGAGGTCTCAGAGGGAAAGAAATGTTTGAGACAACCAATCAAAACGCTTGCACAATTTCTGCGGGAATACTACATTTTACAACAGGCTCCTGTCCAGACCAGTGTGTCACAGCTCTTCTTGCGATATGAATCAAGTGGATCGCGTCAGCCAGGCTAACTGTGAACGCCCTCCTGTGATCAATGTTTCGGGAGCAATGCCTACTGCACTGTTTTTCCCACAGATCAGTCCTACCGAGAGTCCTTGCTAGATGCACATGCCCAGTGAGGCATAGAGGACTGTGGAGCCGGGGTATGTCAGCCAAGGTCGGGCTGCTTGGCCTGTGACCTGCTAGCCGGTGGTGAGGGCCTTCCGTGCTCTGGAGCTGATTGGAGTTGGCAGACCGGACAGCCCCTCAGAAGAACTGGGCTTTGGGCCACAGCTGCAGGCAGTCTCCCTGATGCCCAGAGACAGAACACCTCACACACCCTACCCCTCACCCCCCACCCCTCCTGCCCAAAGCCCTTCCCCCACACAAAACTCCTCAAGTCTTTGAACTGGACCGCTAATCCTCTGCACTCTTCAGGTGGCTCATCCCCATGGCAGCAGGAGTGGGTGGAGTGGAGATTGGTGTAGGGAGGGGAGGAGGTTCACGGTCCAGAATGTGGTGGGGGTGAAGAGGGGCACTGTCAGGGAGGTTGGGCCTGTTAGGGAACCAGAGGACAACGGGGGTGGTTGGACATGGCATGAAACCGGAAAAGGCTCCCACAAAGAGAGAGAGAGAGAGACACATGGACCGGGACAATGCTGCTCTGGATGGAGGGAGAGAAGGAAGAGGTGGGGAGGGGCAGGGACAAGCCAAGCCAGGTCAGTCTGCTTTGATCTCTGTCTTATTTCAAAAAGGATAAATGGAATTAGAGGAGCAGGACGGAGCTGAAGGAGAGGTGGGGGGAGGGAGAACCTGGATCCTCTGCTCTTGGGTGGAGGAGCAGGGGGGATAGAAGGAGTTGGGGTAAGGGAATGGTGTGTTTCTAAGTGCACCAGCCGTGTCAGAGCAAGGAAGGGTAGGGGGAAAGCGTGTCCCAGGAATTTACAAATGAAAAGACAAGGTTTATCTTTTAATGCGATTAAATTTTTCCATTTCACCGCTCTACTAGCAGACAGTTCAGCTCTTTAAGTGCAGCAAGCTGCGGAACGGTGTCTTAAAGGGGAGCTGGCGGGGGGCACAGAGACAGAGTGGAGGCAGGGAGGGAGGGAGGGCGGGCGGGCGGCCTACACATCTGAGAAAGTGAGCAGCCATGACAGGCATACAGTACAGCATATAGGCAGTGGGCACAGCGCTGTAGCTACTGTACACGGTGGGTGATTCTAAGAATAGTGTTCCACATCCTTATTCCAACAAGTAGCATCACCAAACTGTTAAAGATGGAGGGCAAAGTACAGCTCTGACATATCAGGCTGTTAAAATCTAGAGCAGGTCATAAAGCAGGGCATATGTGCTCGACGTCGAAGGGATTTGACACAATTTTGCCTGTTTGAATGGTTTCAGAATATGACTTTTCTCACCACAAACAGGTGAACGTGATTGATTCAAAACGAGATTGAACGTAGCCTCTTCAACCAGTGTGACAAAAACAATCTTGAGAGCCTCTCAAAAACAGCGTCTATGCCTAAAGTGGATAGCTGGCCTCAGTTCCTGGACTGGGACTCCGAGTTCTGGCACGGACGTCTGTGTTACCAGGTCCTGTCTGACAGTGTGACTGCCAGCTTCAGCGTTGTTGAAAGTGGGGCAGTCGGAGCTGCGATGTAGAGATGGTACATGGACATAGACAGATATCAATTATCACTGCCCTGCGAATGCAGTGGCTTTTGTTTCTCTCACTGGAAAATGTGTGAAAGTACCCACATGACGTCCGTGTACAAATTATTTCACCACCTGCATACCACAACAAGCATTCAAAGCTTTACGGGTACGTTCTGTATGGCTCCCATGATTGAAAAGGGACATTCGTAATTGAAAAATTAGGGGACATTCATGGTAGGGATCATATAGAGAGTCCCAGCAATAACCTTTGAACTGAACCATGTCAAAAGGTCAAAGGAAGGGTTTGAGGAGTCGTGTGGCAGTTGGGGTCAAGGTCAGGTCCAGGGGCTGTTCTATGGGCCAGGGTGGAGGGCTACAGCTCATTTAGGCTCAGTGGGTGGGTCAGAAGGCCTATAGGAGGTTCATAAGGCCATTGTAAGGGGGTCAGAGAACAGGGAACAGGGATACAAGGTCACTGGTTTTGTATACGTGTTAGGACTAGAGGGTCTGTAGACATAGATTTGATGATCCATGACAAATGTGTGTTTGTGTTTGTGTGTGAGGGCGGGGGTGTGGGTGTTTGTGTGTGAGGGCAGGCGTGTGTGTGTTTGTGTGTGAGGGCGGGGGTGTGTGTGTTTGTGTGTGAGAGCGGGTGTGTGTGTTTCTGTGTAAGTTTAACCATCTGAATCATGCTTGACTCTGAATGTGATGGAAATGCAGTGGGGAAAGTGACTAAATGTTCTTGCTTGAACTTCACATTTTGTGCTTGAGTGAGCGTGTCTGTTCAGTGGTCTGGGAAGCAGGAACGAGTCGGTGTGTGTGTGTGTCTGTCTGCGTTTCTAGTGGGAGGGAAGATGAACTGTCAATGGGAGGTGATGCTGACATCCTGCTATTTGGACCAAGCATCAGGGGCACAGTAAGTGAACTGAACGGGGAGTACAGACACACACACACACACACACACACACACACACACACACACACACACACACACACACACACACACACACACACACACACACACACAGAGGAATATAATTTTGAGGGTTCACCCTGTCAACCTGCTTCACCCTGCTTCACCCCCCCCCCCCCCCCCCCTTTAGTGTGGGATGGCACCAGCGGTGTGGCAGTTGTCACCCCCCCCCCCCCCCCCCCCCCCACACACACACACACAGAGGTGTAGACATTCACAACTCTCTCCAACTGTACCAGTGGGGTCCTCCTCTCATTATCCCCCTCTGTGTGCAAACACATTCCTGTAGCCGCTGACCCGCGCTCGCCGGGTTACCATAGCGACCACTGCCTCTCCATAGCGACCGTTACTTCCTTAAAGCACACACAGCTCGGGGCCTCGTCTCCAGGTGACCTGTTTAGCCTCTCCTTCTCCACTCCTCCACTAACTACCTCTGTCGTTCACACTCTCTTCTCTCCCTTTCTTTTCACACCCTCTCTGTCTATTATTTGCCCTATTCATCTGTGGTTGGTGAGGTCCACGGATTTTCAAATTTCCTCAATCTGGGGTTTTACAACACCTTAAACAAAATAGCAATTGGAAACCAACTCTCTCCAATTGGTTGCTGTGAACTAATTCCATTCACAATCAAAACAATTTTTATTACACAACTACACTACAGATAATGGGGTCTGATCTGATGATGAGATCAGATGTTCATCCACACACAGGCTCCAGCATTTCCCGGGAGCCTCTCGTCTCACAGCCGAACAAGGCTTTGGGTCTCTGGGTGGTCACAGGTAGAGAAAGGCCTTGTAATGTACACCTCATTAGGCACTCTCCCCTGTTCTTTCTCCCTATTCACCAACAAACTAGAACGGTCCAAACACACCAAGACAGTCGTGAAGAGAGCACGACAAAGCCTATTCCCCCTCAGGAAACTAAAAAGATTTGGCATGGGTCCTCAGATCCTCAAAAGGTTCTACAGCTGCAACATCGAGAGCATCCTGACTAGTTGCATCACTGCCTGGTACGGCAACTGCTTGGCCTCCGACCGCAAGGCACTACAGAGGGTTGTGCGTACGGCCCAGTACATCACTGGGGCTAAGCTGCCTGCCATCCAGGACCTCTACACCAGGCAGTGTCAGAGGAAGGCCCTAAAAATTGTCAAAGACCCCAGCCACCCCAGTCATAAACTGTTCTCTCTACTACCGCATGGCAAGCGGTACCGGACTGCCAAGTCTAGAACAAAAAAGGCTTCTCAACAGTTTTTACCCCCAAGCCATAAGACTCCTGAACAGGTAATAAAATGGCTACCCGGACTATTTACAGTGTGTGCCCCCCCTACCCCTCTTTTACGCTATCATATATGCATAGTCACTTTAAATATACATTCATGTACATACTACCTCAATGGGCCAAACCAACCAGTGCCGCCGCACCTTGGCTAACTGGGCTATCTGCATTGTGTCCCGCCACCAACCACCCGCCAACCCCTGTTTTACGCTACTGCTACTCTCTGTTTATCATATATGCATAATCACTTTAACTATACATTCATGTACATATTAAGTCAATCAGCCCGACTAACCGGTGCCTGTATGTAGCCTCGCTACTGTTATAGCATCGCTACCATATATAGCCTCGCTACTGTTATTTTTCACTGTCTTTTTACTGTTGTTTTTATTTCTTTACCTACCTATTGTTCACCTAATACCTTTATTGCACTGTTGGTTAGAACCTGTAAGTACGCATTTCACTGTAAGGTTGTGTTCGGCGCATGTGACAAATAAACTTTGATTTATTCATCACCATTGAAATGATCCCTGTCGTTCATTCTACCCCATAGCCGCCTGCCCATTCCCATTCCATTGCTGATAGGCCCTTGGAATTGAGAGATCTGCAGTCAAATTCATATTCTTTCCTTTCCATCCTTTTTTTTTTTGAGGTCAGCGCTCGCTGTTGGTGTGAGAGACTGATTGTAGCCTTTACAAAAATAAAACGCACCCCACCCTTCCTCCCCCCTCTGACAGGACTGTCGGTCTCCTGGTGTGGTCTGACCTTTCTCCTGAAAGACTAACTGAGGAGAACAGAGAGGGAGAGAGAATGTGTATGTAAATGAATGAATTATAACGTACTGCGATGGAAGGCATTCGACGTGTGTGGGTGTGTGCGCGGGCGCCCGTGTGTATGTCAGAAAGTGAATGTGGATTGTTTATGGTGACTGGGGATGAGGGTGATGGTAAATAAAGATATAAACTGCATTCCATCTCCCTGCTGTAGCCATGACAACCTCACAGCAGGAATAGCTGTCTGTCTTACTGTGCTGACATGACTTTAGAGGGGAGCACTGTTCAACCCCCCCCCTTCCTCCCCCTTACACACACACACACACACACACACACACACACACACACACACACACACACACACACAAAATCACGCATGTACCCATGCACACACACAATCCTACACCCCTGAGAGCACAGCTTTTTCCGGTCTTAAGACTGGCCATAAGACTGATAAAACTAGAGTGGGCTGGGGAGGTGGGGGAGTGGAGTAGGGACTTGCCTTCGCCTCAGAGGGACCCTGGTCTTTTAAAATAAACTCTAACCTGGATATAAATACATATCTCCTCAGTCTTCACTGTCAGCAGCCCAAAGCAGAGGCAGATTGTGACCAAGCACAGCCTCTCTCTCTTAGGCCCTGTATCCATTCTCTTCCACAGGAAACAGGAAGTCCCAGGCTGCGTCCCAAATGGCACCCTGTTCCCTAACTAGTGCAAGTAGTGCACTGTAAAGGGAATAGGGTGCCATTTGGGATTACACCCATTCATGCCAGAAAAAAAACAGCGCTTGGAATTGATTTTTGTCTGGATACGGTGGATCAAACACAACTTTCAAAATGATTAGCATTTCATTCAGCTCCAAAACACCCTGAGGAGAACCGGCGTCAATAAAACACCTTGAGAAATGATATGAACGGAGAAAATAGATTGTGGAATTAGAGTTGTAGGCTAGTGTGTGTGTGTGTGTGTGTGCGCGCGCTTGTGTGTGTGTAATAGTGTGCGAGAGGGGGGTTCTCTGTCAGAAGTCTTCTGTCACACTTGGTAATGATCAAAGTGCTCTTCTGGACCCCTACTGAGCATACTCTCACTCAGTCATCTGGAGTAGAACTGCTCATCCATGCAGCTCAACACATTTATACCACAACACACACCTCCTTCTCTACTACTCTACACAGGTAGGGTTGTCCTACAGTTGCTGGTGCTTCTGCTAAAGATAAACTGTGATCTTTCACTTTACAAAATCTGATGTTCCAAGTGTGGGTTGATCGTGAGCGTTCGTTGTGGCGCCAGTACCTGTGTGTAGGCCTGCTTGTGAGAGGCCAGCCACCGCGTTTAGGAGACTGTGTGGGTATGACAATGGGTTGTGTAGGCTGTGTGTGTGTGTGTGTGTGTGTGTGTGTGTGTGTGTGTGTGTGTGTGTGTGTGTGTGTGTGTGTGTGTGTGTGTGTGTGTGTGTGTGTGTGTGTGTGTGTGTGTGTGTGTGTGTGTGTGTGTGTGTGTGTGCGTGTGTTATATGTACTACATGTGTGTGCGGATACGTGTGTGTATCTGTGTGCTATTCAGTCAGTACTCTGCTGCTGATTCGGGAGTTCCAGAAGCCCCCGTTGGGTTGGAGGCACAGAGCCGGGCAGGAGGGAGCCACGGATGGGTAATGGCCCGCCTTTGTGTTACAAATCCCGGGGGAATCCGGCGCCCATTGTGGCTCCCCGCTTGTGTGCCAAGCAGAGAGCTGAGAGGGGATTTGTAATAGAAGCTCTGCACAGTAGACGACATGACTCGCGTGTTTTTAAAAACTCTGTTTCTGTTTTTGTTTCCCTAGTTCAGCATTTCCCAAACTCGGTCCTTGCCCCGGTCATCTGAATTGTTCAAAAGTTTTTAAAACAATTCTAATAAATGCAACAGTTGGACAATGGATGAAGCTACTCCAAGCTTTTTACATTTTTTATAATCCATCAGATATGGACTAAATTATAGAACAGAAAACATTTTAATGGCACGGACAAACAATGAATGGAGTTCAAGGATTTAGGTGGGAATTCAGGTATTAAATGTATTGTATAATGTCCCTTTTTTCAGGTTATTATTTATACATGTTTTATTGAAGAAAATGGTACGTTCCTCTTTGCATAAATACACCAGTTGTATTTGCATATATGACTAAATTTACATAAAGGGGTGGAACAGGGCTGGAACCACCAAACACCTGCTCTGTCTACCCTACCTGCACTCACCTGCTTTGTCTACCCTACCTGCACTCACCTGCTCTGCTACCCTACCTGCACTCACTTGCTCTGTTTACCCTACCTGCACTCACCTGCTCTGTCTACCCTACCTGCACTCACCTGCTCTGTCTACCCTACCTGCACTCACCTGCTCTGTTTACCCTACCTGCACTCACCTGCTCTGTTTACCCTACCTGCACTCACCTGCTCTGTCTACCATACCTGCACTCACCTGCTCTGTCTACCCTACCTGCACTCACCTGCTTTGTCTACCCTACCTGCACTCACCTGCTCTGTTACCCTACCTGCACTCACTTGCTCTGTTTACCCTACCTGCACTCACCTGCTCTGTCTACCCTACCTGCACTCACCTGCTCTGTCTACCCTACCTGCACTCACCTGCTCTGTTTACCCTACCTGCACTCACCTGCTCTGTTTACCCTACCTGCACTCACCTGCTCTGTCTACCCTACCTGCACTCACCTGCTCTGTCCACCCTACCTGCACTCACCTGCTCTGTCTACCATACCTGCACTCACTTGCTCTGTTTACCCTGTTTACTCACCTGCTCTGTTACCCTACCTGCACTCACCTGCTCTGTTACCCTACCTGCACTCACCTGCTCTGTTACCCTACCTGCACTCACCTGCTCTGTCTACCCTACCTGCACTCACCTGCTCTGTCCACCCTACCTGCACTCACCTGCTCTGTCTACCATACCTGCACTCACCTGCTCTGTTTACCCTACTTGCACTCACCTGTGCTGTCTACCCTACCTGCACTCACCTGCTCTGTCCACCCTACCTGCACTCACCTGCTCTGTCTACCCTACCTGCACTCACCTGCTCCGTTTACCCTACCTGCACTCACCTGCTCTGTTTACCCTACTTGCACTCACCTGTGCTGTCTAGACTGCCTCATTAACTACTGTTGTTATCACGATCTCTTGCATAATTCAGCAAGTGTGACAACAGCATGATGCCCTCGGATTAGAAATCAACACGCTTGGCTCTAGATTATGCCTATCTAAACATACTTTACATTGTTTGCAAGATCAGACACAATATCATGATAATCACAGTGTTCATTTTCGGAAGTTGCTTTCATTTCTGCACGTCTAATTTGTAAACATTTCCACTGTATTCAATTGTTGCTTTTTTTAATTCCACCAAAAAAACACCCATCAAAATAAAGTTCTTTCTTCTCTTTCGTTGTGATGTAAGTGTCGATGGAGTGGTAAGGCAAAAGTAGCCGACTGTAGATTTAAGTCGACGAGTAAAGTCAGGGGTGGTACATGTGCACAGACAGCAAATCGGACATCTTCTGCTCTTTCTAGGAAACGCAACAACAGCAGGCATGGAATGAAGTGTATGCTATCGAAATTCCACTTCTCCCACACGAAGCTGAACATGTCCAAATAATGAATATCCTGATGATAATGAAATTAGATACCAGCACAAGCTCTTTGTAACATTTACAGTGCCTTCAGACAATATTCATACCCCTTGACTTATTTCCCATTTTGTTGTGTTGCAGCCTGAATTCAACATAGATTAAATATACTGTATGCTTTGTCTCACCCATCTACACACAATACCCCATAATGACAAAGTGAGGACATGTTTTTAGACATGTTTGCAAATTTCTTGAAAATGAAATACAGAAATATCTCATTTACATAAGTATCTACACCCCCGAGTCACTACTTTGGAGAAGCACCTTTGGCAGAGATAACAGCTGTGAGTCTTTCTGGGTAAATCTCTAAGAGCTTTCCTCACCTGGATTGTGCAACATTTGCCCATTATTCTTTTACAAAATTCTTCAAGCTCTGTCATATTGGTTGTTGATCATTGCTAGACAGCCATTTTCAGGTCTTTCCAAAGATGTTCAAGTAAATGTAGGTCAAAACTGTAACTAGGCCACTCAGGAACATTCACTGTCTTCTTGGTAAGCAACTCCAGTGTAGATTTGGCCTTGTGTTATAGGTTATTTTCCTGTGGAAAGGTGAATTCATCTCCCAGTTTCTGGTGGAAAGCAAACTGAACCAGGTTTGCCACTAGGATTTTGCCTGTGCTTAGCTCCATTCCATTTATTTTTTATCCTGAATAACTCCTCAGTCCTTAACGATTACAAGCATACCCATAACATGATGCAACCACCACTATGCTTGAAAATATGGAGAGTGGTACTCAGTGATGTGTTGTGTTGGATTTGCACCATACATAACATACCATAACACTTTTGTATTCAGGACAAAAACAGTGAATTGCTTTGCCACATCTTTTGCAGTATTACTTTAGTGCCTTGTTGCAAACAGGATGCGTGTTTTGGAATATTTTGAATCTGTACAGGCTTTCTTCTTTTCCCTCTGTCGATTAGGTTAATATTGTGGAGTAACTACAATGTTGTTGATCCATCCTCAGTTTTCTCCTACCAACACTGTAACTGTTTAAAAGTCACCATTTGCCTCATGTTGAAATCCCTGAACTGTTTCCTTCCTCTCTAGCAACTGAGTTAGGCAGGACGCCTGTATCTTTGTCGTGACTGTGTGTATTAATACACCATCCAATGTGTAATTAATAACTGCACCATGCTCAAAGAGATATTCAATGTCTGCAAAAAATGTTTGCCATCTACCTGTAGGTGCCCTTCTTTGCGAGGCACTGAAAAACCTACCAGGTCTTTGCGGTTGAATCTGTGTTTGAAATTTACTGCTCGACTGAATACTTATGGAAATAAGGTATTTCTGTATTTTATTTCTGTAAACCTTGTTTTCGCTTTGTCATTATGGGGGTTTGTGTGTAGATTGATGAGATTTTTATCCATTTGAGAAAAAGGCTGTAACCTAACAAAATGTGGAAAAAGTCAAAGGGTCTGAATACTTTCCGAATGCACTGTATATTAGTGTTTTATTTTTTTCATTAATTAAAAATATATATATTTAAAAACGTTCTTCCACTTTGACATTACTGGGTAGTGTGTGTGGATCGTTGACAAAGAAGGACAATTAAATCAATTTTAATCCCACTTTGTAACCCAGCAAAAAGTCAAGGGGTGTGAATACCTTCTGAAGGCACTGTAATTGTATGTCTGGGGTTCAGCGATTCAAAAATCTGGTTAAACACTATTACTGCACACAGAGTGAAGCCATGCAACTTATTATGTGACTTGTTAGGCACATTTTTACTCCTGAACTCATTTAGGCTTGCCATAACAAAGGAGTTTCATACTTATTGACTCAAGACATTTCAGCTTTTTATTCTTTAATTTAAAAACATAATTCCACTTTGACATTATGGAATATTGTGTGTAGGCCAGTGACAAACAAATCTAAATTGTATCCATTATAAATTCAGGCTGTAACTTTAAAAAAGGTGGAAAAGGTCAAGGGGTGTGAATACTTTCTGAAGGCACTGTAAAATACTTGTTTTTTATTTTCTTGATGGTTTTCTCAAAATATAACCAGGTAGTGAGTGCATAGGCTACTGGAATGAGAACATATAGGTGTTTTTGCAGCCTAATGGATATGCTCTGTTGTTTGCCATTACTTCATGCCATTGTACTCATGATCATTTGTGATTGTGCAACATGGAATTGTAACAGATGTGAATAAATGGAGTCCACAAAGATTCTTACTGTACGGTCATAAATTGCATGTAAGTATCTCTATAGCCTGCATTGTATTTCTTTCATTCTTAACCCTCATGTTGCTTTTGTCAGTAACCATGTAAAGAACAGAATTTGATTCAATTAAATGAAGGACAAACTCTAACTGTACAGAAAAGTATTAGACTATACATGTACAGTACCAGTCAAAAGTTTGGACACACCTACTCATTCAAGGATTTTCCTTTATTTGTACTATTTTCTACATTGTAGAATAATAGTGAAGACATCAAAACTACGAAATAACACATATGGAATCATGCAGTAACCAGAAAAGTGTTAAACAATTCAAAATATATTTGAGATTTTAGATTCTTCAAAGTAGCCACCCTTTGCCTTGATGACAGCTTTGCACACTCTTGGCATTCTCTCAACCAACTTCACCTGGAATGCTTTTCCAAAAGTCTTGAAGGAGTTCCCGCATATGCTGAGCACTTGTTGGCTGCTTTTCCTTCACTCTACTGTCCAACTCATCCCAAACCATCTCAATTGGGTTGAGGTCGGGTGATTGTGGAGACCAGGTCATCTGATGCAGCACACCATCACTCTCCTTATTGGTCAAATAGCCCTTACACAGCCTGGAGGTGTTTTGGGTCATTGTCCTGTTGAAAAACAAATGATAGTCCCACAAAGCACAAACCAGATGGGATGGCGTATCGCTGCAGAATGCTGTGGTAGCCATACTGGTTAAGTGTGCCTTGGAGCAAGAGTATGAAAGAGTTGTCGCAGGAGTAAAATGAAAGCATCAATCCAGCGAGATTTAAGTGACAAGTGGATTTTGCCCCTCAAACACAGGAAATATTTGGCTGAAAAAGACAGATCCTCAGGTGGGCAGGGCATGGCGTTGCTACCTAGAGAGCCAGGAGTTCAGGTGTGAGACTGGGGGATTAGGTGGCAACTTCCAGTACAGGAAGAATGGGCTATTGCCCTCTTCAGGAAAGAACATCACATTCCTTCTCTCGCTGACTCAGGCAAGCAATTCTGCAAACTGCTATAGATGGGCACGCTACCAATGCTTTACAGAGCCTTTGATTCCCATGCCATGTCTATGAGGGCAGAATTATAATACAGCCTTTTGATGGAGTCTGATCAGCTCCCATGAATAACAATTACTGACAGACTGTTTGGAATACCCACGTTGGTCTTGTTTTATCACAACCACTTCAGACGAAATGCTCGTGGCTCTTCCTAGAGTCATGTAATCGATTTAGGAGTATCGATGTATTTTTTTTTTACATTATCGCAGGATGTCTATACTGTCTCAGACCTCAACATGTGCAAAGGCACAACATGAAGCCTCGGCAGTAGGTGACATCATTTGACATTTGCCCAAAATGGCCACGGTGAGCCAATGCACGGAGAAGAAGCCTGTGGCTGCATGGCTGCTGTGTTTCGGGCTTGCTTCCTGAGAGTGTCCCCCCTTCCTCTGCCCTGCGTGATGTGGGCACAGATGAAGGAGAAGTGTTGCTCCGAGAAACAGGGGAGCAGGGAGACACACAGGAATGCAGCTCCAGTGGAGCCTCAAGGAGAGGAGGAGGGGGGGGGGGCAATTAATTTTGGGCTTCTTTTTTCCCCCACTTTCTCCTTCAGTCTCAGGCTACAGTTCTGTTGTTAAGACAACCAGAAGGAATGGCTGGCAACTGGTTGGTTTGTAACGCCTGTCTGTCCTCAAAAAGGGCTAGAGTAACAGGACACCACCACACATTCAAACACACAAACAAACAGGGGTACATTACACACACACACACACACACACACACACCTCTCATCATGGACACGCAGATGCTCTGCAGCTTCTGACATTCAAAAGCTAACTGTTTCTGTCAATCTCACTACTTTATCATGCCTAGAATGAAAGTGCTTTTTGGGGGTATTTGAATGAGTGAAAATAGCTATTCAGCTGCTATGACCCTTTATTAACACGCGTAGGGCTTTACAAAGCCCCTCGAATGGAGGCGGTCTTGTGCTCAGGTATGATGTCCCCTTTCATTCTCCGTGCTCGCCACCCATTGGCTCCCCGGCGCTGGTGGGCTTTTGTTCTCCCCCTCCCAACTCTCCCTCTCTCTGTCTGAGCGAGTGAATGGAAATACGCACAGATGTGTGGCGCTGTTCAAACTTCGCCTGCGTCGTCGCGCAACTGCCCAGTCAGACTGTATGTGTTGTCCTCTAACTGGGACGGTGGTGGAAAGATGCGATAGCCTATCCACCTGCCGATGCAACTCTAGTCGGCGGTCTATTGCAGTGGTTCACCGGTGACCAGTCCAAGGGTAGTAGGCGTTCTCCAGGCGCAGACTGCGGCGGGGAAAGCAGCGGTTCTTTTCAGGATGGGAAACTCGGATCTCCAGCGTACTGGCATGGATGATGCAGCTCAGTGAGCCCATATTCCCTTCACTGCCGTATCTAATCTCAAATGCGGTCTAACAATTCCAGTGGCTGAAGGACTTTTTTTTAGATGAAGGTTAGGGTATGAGGTCTGCCGTTTATCACTATATTTCACCTGTTTTCAACTGCTCGTCATGGCTATGGAAATCTCTGCCGGTAGGCTATGACTAATTTGTTCAGGATTAATTTTATAATTCTATTTAGCCTACCATTTAGGCATATTTACACACACGTTGAGTTATAAAAGCTGAACTGATGTGTGATGTTGCTGATCTTGAAAATAAATACATTTTGTCGTTTGTTTCGTAAATAATTCTGAGAATGTGTATGGGATTCAATGACCATAGTCGATATTTGTTTTATTTAAAGACCAATATCATGATGATTCCACTTTGATTTCATAATCCTCATAAGAGCCTAATTGTTGATCTGATTCAATGGTGAATGAATGCCATTGCATTTTCTCTTGAGAAAGTGAGCTGGGGGTAACGGGGACACAAGAGGCACTCACAGACAGCGAGTTTAAACATTTCACTTGCAAACGGCAAGACATCTCCGAGAACGCGACGACGGAGGACAGGACAACAGGTGCCTCTGCTCACCTCGGCGGACACAGAACTGGCATTACGCAGCGGGGTCACAGTTAGAGTAGACGCCGTTTCCTTTTACCTGCTGTGAAAATGGGAAGGGTTAGTCATGTTTGTGCTGTTGATGAAAATATTGAAAATGGTGGTAAAGCAAGGAGTGGGGGAAAACTCTGAGCCCGCTCTGAGGTGGATCCATCCACACCTGTACCTTTCCTTACCCCTAGGGGCAACGCTGCACCATACTTGCTATAGTAGTGTAGTTATGACACCACTCCAATATGAGTGTAAATAGTTCATGTAGCCTAGGTGTAAGTTATGAGTATGGGTAGCTTATAGTCTGCTCGGAGTGCCCACTGCACTGTATGGCTTTTTATTCCTATCTGACTGCGTTGAGGGTTCATATAGGGATGGAAGCCATGCAGTGCGCTGGGCTCATATCACGCTGGACCACAGAAGAGGACCACGGAGACAATCCCCCACTGTTCATCCCCCCTCTCCCCATGATCCGAGTGATCTGTCTCCTACTGCAGCGAGACTGTCTGGAGCTTGTGGCTCTCTTATCAGTTCACAGACAGCTCCCCGAAGCGTTATAATACATCGAGGCTCCAGCACCACCCAGATGTATGTCCACAACAAGATACCTACCTACCTGTTACCTTTCCCCATAACGTCCATGTTTCTATATCCCCCTACGCAGCGTGTTCTGGTCTAATCTCGCATGTTGATGTTGAAAGATCCTTTGGGTTTGGGCATGGTACAACCACAACAATTTGAGTCACTGATACTTTTTGTAAATAAATTACTTTTTTTTTAAAGACTAGACTAAAACATGTCATAGTGTGAGATAGAGAGAGAGGGTGAAATGAGGAGAGGGTGGTGCATATAGTTGTATATAACAAGTGTCAAGAGTGATGCTCCTTCATATGCCCTCACACACACACACACACACACACATATATATATATATACGTTCTGTACCATCACTCATTCATATATCTTTATGTACATATTCTTCATCCCTTTACACTTGTGTGTATAAGGTAGCTGTTGTGAAATTGTTAGGTTAGATTACTCGTAGGTTATTACTGCACGGTCGGAACTAGAAGCACAAGAATTTCGCTACACTCGCATTAACATCTGCTAACCATGTGTATGTGACAAATAACATTTGATTTGATATATGCTGGGAGTCAACCAGTTTATCTGGCCTTTGGATGTTCCTGTTGCAGACCATAGAACAAAAAAAAAACTTCCTGCCACATTGTACAATACTGCCACCCTGAGTAAAGCACAGTGCACTGCATTTTACACTCAGTTTTTCTCATCAGCGTTCCTTAAATAACCACTACATATTACAATGGAGTGCACTAGGGGGCCGATTCAGATTTAGGAAATGTACACCTTTCCTACGCATTTTAGGAAATATAAGCCTTTTTTACACACTCCTTTTCTATCCAATTCTCAGTAGTTGGTATTCAGACTTGTGTAGGGTGCCGTCTTTCGGATGGGACGTTAAACGGGTGTCCTGACTCTCTGAGGTCATTAAAGATCCCATGGCACTTATCGTAAGAGTAGGGGTGTTAACCCCGGTGTCCTGGCTAAATTCCCAATCTGGCCCTCAAACCATCATGGTCACCTAATAATCCCCAGTTTACAATTGGCTCATTCATCCCCCTCCTCTCCCCTGTAACTATTCCCCAGGTCGTTGCTGCAAATGAGAACGTGTTCTCAGTCAACTTACCTGGTAAAGTAACGGTAAAATAAAAATAAAATAAAGACTTAACTTATGGAGGCACATACAGTTGAAGTCGGAAGTTTACATACACCTTAGCCAAATACATTTAAAGTCAGTTTTTCAAAATTCTTGACATTCAATCCTAGTAAAAACTCCCTGTTTTAGGTCAGTTAAGATCACCACTTTATTTTAAGAATGTGAAATGTCAGAATAATAGTAGAGAGAATAAGTTATTTCAGCTTTAATTTCTTTCATCACATTCCCAGTGAGTCAGAAGTTTACATACATTCAATTAGTATTTGGTAGCATTGCCTTTAAATTGTTTAACTTGGGTCAAACGTTTCGGGTAGCCTTCCACAAGCTTCCCACAATAAGTTGGGTGAATGTTGGCCCATTCCTCCTGAAAGAGCTGGTGTAACTGAGTCAGGTTTGTAGGGCTCCTTGCTCGCACGTGCTTTTTCAGTTCTGCCCACAAATTTTCTATGGGATTGAAGTCAGGGCTTTGTGATGGCCAGTCCAATACCTTGACTTTGTTGTCCTTAAGCCATTTTGCCACAACTTTGGAAGTATGCTTGGGGTCATTGTCCATTTGGAAGACCCATTTGCGACCAATCTTTAAATTCCTGATATCTTGAGATGTTGCTTCAATATATCGACATAATTTTCCTCCCGCATGAAGCCATCTATTTTGTGAAGTGCACCAGTCCCTCCTGCAGCAAAGCACCCCCACAACATGATGCTGCCACCCCCGTGCTTCACGGTTGGGATGGTGTTCTTCGGCTTGCAAGCCCCCTTTTTCCTCCAAACATAACGATGGTCATTATGGCAAAAAAGTTATATCTTTGTTTCATCAGACCAGAGGACATTTCTCCAAAAAGTATGATCTTTGTCCCCATGTGCAGTTGCAAACCGTAGTCTGGCTTTTTTATGGCGGTTTTGGAGCAGTGGCTTCTTCCTTGCTGAGCGGCCTTTCAGGTTATGTCCATATAGAACTCGTTTTACTGTGGATAAAGATACTTTTGTACCTGTTTCCTCCAGCATCTTCACAAGGTCCTTTGCTGTTGTTCTGGGATTGATTTGCACTTTTCGCACCAAAGTACGTTCATCTCTAGGAGACAGAACGTGTCACCTTCCTGAGAGGTATGACGGCTGCGTGGTCCCATGGTGTTTATACTTGCGTACTATTGTTCGTACAGATGAACGTGGTACCTTCAGGATGAACCAGACTTGTGGAGGTCTACAATTTTTTTTCTGAGGTCATGGCTGATATCTTTTGATTTTCCCATGATGTCAAGCAAAGAGGCACTGAGTTTGAAGGTAGCCCTTGAAATACATCCACAGGTACACCTCCAATTGACCCAAATTATGTCAATTAGACTATCAGAAGTTTCTAAAGCCATGACATAATTTTCAGGAATTTTCCAAGCTGTTTGAAGGCACAGTCAACTTGACGTAACTTCTGACCTTCTGGAAATATGATACAGTGAATTATATGTGAAATAATCTGTCTGTAAACAATTGTTGGAAAAAGTAGATGTCCTAAACGAATTTCCAAAACTATAGTTTGTTAACAAGAAATTTGTGGAGTGGTTGAAAAACGAGTTTTAATGACTCCAACCTAAGTGTATGTAAACTTCCGACTTCAACTGTAACACAATTTGCGTGCGTGGCTCAGTTGCGTGCACTAAATAAATGTAATCAGAGAGGAAGAGGCAAAGCGAGAAGGATAACTGGGCCCAAAATCTGTCTTCTCCAGCAGGTGGCGTTTTATAAATATATTTTTTTACTCACCACGTCTTTTTTTCAATAATCATGTTTCCATCCACAGTTTTAATGAAAGTAAAGCCGTACCATATAAACAAAAATCACGACAGGAAGTTTCTGTACACCTTGTTGTCAGGAACTTGTTAGTTTGGTGGGACACCACTAGAGGGAAAATGCCATATTTTCTTTATGTAGATTTAAGGATATTTGCATGAATTGGATGGAAACCTAGCTAGTGTAGAGAATTTGGTCAACAAGAAACGCAATGGCTTTTTTGCTACTCGAGGCTTATTTGATAAGTTTTATAATGCTTAGGTTGTTAACTGATTATAAGTAGGACACGTGACATCTCGCCATTTTTGAGAAAAATATATACTTTATATCGGAGAATGGTCCCACCTGATCTTGCCTCCTCCTGGCTGCCTTATTCTCATTGTTAAAGCGTCCACTTGAATATATGGTCTATATAATGGATAATCTGTGATTTAATTCAACCCCAGAAAACACACTCCCTGGATGGCCTACCAATTTGATCAGGGCGTTTTTGTTCAATTTGTTTTAATGTTCATTTATCTAAAGCAATCCCTTTAAATACGGTGTACCTTTAATTTGAGTTTGATCGGCGCAAGACTTGAATGTAGACTATGGAGAACGCGTTCAGAGTCTAGAAAGACAGCCATGAAAATACAGTATGCATATTTAACTCTGTTTCAGTACCCATGGGTTCTGGGGTAGATTTAAAAACACTGATTTTACACATTAATGTTAAGGGAATAATCATGAATCCTACTTCAAGGAAAAATATGGCCTTTAAGCACAAACTAAAAAAAGGTGGTTTAATTGATTCTGAAAGTTGACACGTCCAGTTCATCAATGGTAACATTGGAAGTAGTAGTGAAGCCTACAATACAACTTTAATATGGAGAATAGTATACAATAGTATGATATAATAAATATACCTTAATTGCCAGTTATCCAATTTGGCTTGCTTCTCCAAATTGAATCCCTATAAGTTATAAGGCCATACAGGCACAGCATTTCATACTTCACTGTGGGAAAGGGCAGGCCCGTGCACAAACCTTTCAGGGGACAGGTGCGCAAAATGATCAAATATCTTGAAATTCACAATACTTTTGTCATTTAGCAGACACTCTTATCCAGAGCAACTTACAGTAGTGAGTGCATACATTATCATACTGGTCCCCCATGTGAATTGAACCCACAACGCTGGCATTGCAAGCGCCATGCTTGACCAATTGAGCTACACGGACCTTCTGTAACCATACCAAATGTAATATATACTAATTTGAGTGTCCTGGATTTACATTTACTATGTTACGTCTGGTCTATGAGACCCGGCTGCCACTCGCTCCACCTTATTCATGGTTTCCTCAGTTTAAAGGTGGTGGAAATATTAAGGAATTAGTTCAAGGTCAGAATACATTATATCTGTAGCCACAACTCAATTTCTTTAATCACCATCTCAAACGTTTACCTTGCTGGCATACTTAAGTTTTTTAATTTAACTTTTATTTAGTCAGTTAAGATCAAATTGTTATTTATAATGACGGCCTACCCCAGCCCAATTGTCGACGCTGGGCCAATTGTGCACCGCCCTATGGGACTCCCAATCACGGCCGGATGTGCTACAGCCTGGATTCGAACCAGGGACTGTAGTGACTCCTCTTGCACTGAGATGCAGTACCGTTGCCCCACTCGGGAGCTCAAATTAAAGGTCGGAATAAGCAGAAAGGTGCATAAAAAAGGGAAAAAGTTCCAGGGAATAAAGCGCCTTACTCAGGACTGAATTTCCCCCTCGGTGAACGGGAAAATAATAGGTCTACCTACACACATCTGGAACTTTTGTAGCCTGCAGGCCATCCCTGTGGCTCTCTCGAGAGCGCCAACGATTGGGGAGTACTGATGGCGGGTACAGCGCGGAAGTGGATGCGGATGTGACGTTTTCGGACATCACTTCATAACACTCTATCGCCGCAGGATGTATTATGAAAGGCTCCGTAAAGTTGTGTTGAATAACCACGGTTTCTCCGCCAAATTACACAACACCACGTGTGCATGGTAAACTCAGTCATTCACGATTCTGTCTGTAACACTATTTAAAAAGTAAACAATTACATTTGGAACGAAGCGAGCATGGCCAAGCGTAAAGAGTCTGCAGACACAGCAGTGAAGACTGACACAAAGAAACTGAAGAAGGTTGCAAAAGGCAAAGCTGGAGGACTAAGAGCCAAAAAAGGTAATCTAGCCAACTAGTTACAACACCCAACTAACACCCAGCACTTAGCAAATACTTATAGGAAACACCCGTTGAAGATGTTCTACCTTGCCATTTAGCTAATTTAGCCTACATTGTGACAACATTACATTATCAACGTTTATATACAGGATTTTTTATTTTTTTAACGTATTTTTTAAACGCTATATATAATAGGGGGTACAACAATACCGATTATACAAAGTTAAGACATACACGTCACTGTTTTAAAACGCTTTCTTATTCGAAGAATGTACTATAGAATGATCATGTACTGCTCGATATCCTTCTAAATAAACAAGAGCGTTTTTTTATTAGTACATTGACATTTCTGAATATGACATTTTGCCATTAGCACAATTAACTGTTACATTTTAAGAGGTAAAATTGTTTTTCTTGATCCTTAATAATACATGGATAATTCTGAAGGAGACCTCTGGCCTTATTAACAATTAGGAATTTGTGCGCTAATAACCCAAACTTTTTGCAACAGATATTATTGACAAATGTTTTCAGTAAGTTGTGATATAAGGAATATATACAACATCCCTATGAAAAGAATCACACAGACCTATTATTGTTCTGAGCGAGCAAAGGTTACAGTTGGCACAACTCTTTGCCTTGTCATCCAATTTGTCTTGCCTCCAAATATTAACCCTGCAATTTATAAGACCATACAGGCACAGCATTTCATAATTCATATATCTAAATTCATGACATTTGGAATGCCTCTGTAGTGAAAATTTGCTATTTTTCCAAGGAAGGGTATCAAGAAGGTGAGGTCTGGTTACACCTCTAAACAGCATGATAGTCCCAGATGAATAGCGTGAGACTATGGCGAACTGTAGGTGTAACGAGGGATATGGTAAAGAGAGATCAATTATTCATAATTGAATAACAACCATTCTGCGTTACGATGTTGCAGTTGCAGCTCATATCATAACTTCTGCTTCAAATTTGTCACTGATGCGTTTCAATGGGCCAGCATCTGTCAGATTCGTGTTTATTACAGATTGCAGGTGCATCGTCTTGCATGGTTACCGTTGTGGATCAACTGTCTTGTCTGCATATAAAAACTTGTTTACAACTGATCTGAGTTGATTGTGTGTTTTGATTTTCTGCCAAATTAAACTCTGCAATGGTTAATTCTTTAAGACTACATAATGTTTCATCTGTAGAAGCTACAAAGCACCTACAGATGTCAAATGAGGCTATAAAGCTTGCTCTGTAATATGAGTAGTATTTTATTTATATATATATATATATATATATATATATGTTTTATCAGCAAAAAAGAAATGTCCCTTTTTCAGGACCCTGTCTTTCAAAGATAATTCGTAAAAATCCAAATAACTTCACAGATCTTCATTGTAAAAGGGTTTAAACACCGTTTCCCATGCTTGTTCAATGAACCATAAACTATTAATGAACATGCACCTGTTGAACGGTCATTAAGACAGTAACAGCTTACAGACGGTAGGCAGTTAAGGTCACAGTTATGAAAACTTAGGACACTAAAGAGGCCTTTGCTCATCTGCGTGAACGTGTCTTAGGCATGCTGCAAGGAAGCATGAGGACTGCAGATGTGGCCAGGGCAATAAATTGCAATGTCCGTACTGTGAGACGCCTAAGACAGCGCTACAGGGAGACAGGACGGACAGCTGATTGTCCTCGCAGTGGCAGACCACATGTAACACCTGCACAGGATCGGTACATCCGAACATCACACCTGCGGGACAGGTACAGGATGGCAACAACTGCCCGAGTTACACCAGGAACGCACAATCCCTCCATCAGTGCTCAGACTGTCCGCAATAGGCTGAGAGAGGCTGGACTGAGGACTTGTAGGCCTGTTGTAAAGGCAGGTCCTCACCAGACATCACCGGCAACAACATCGCCTATGGGCACAAACCCACCGTCGCTGGACCAGACAGGACTGGCAAAAAGTGCTCTTCACTGACGAGTCGCGGTTTTGTCTCACCAGGGGTGATGGTCGGATTCGCATTTATCATCGAAGGAATGAGCATTACACCGAGGCCTGTACTCTGGAGCGGGATCGATTTGGAGGTGGACGGTCTGTCATGGTCTGAGGCGGTGTGTCACAGCATTATCGGACTGAGCTTGTTGTCATTGCAGGCAATCTCAACGCTGTGCGTTACAGGGAAGACCTTCTCCTCCCTCATGTGGTACCCTTCATGCATGCTCATCCTGACATTACCCTCCATCATGACAATGCCACCAGCTATACTGCTCATTCTGTGAGTGATTTCCTGCAAGACAGGAATGTCAGTGTTCTGCCATGGCCAGCGAAAAGCCTGGATCTCAATCCCATTGAGCACATCTGGGACATGTTGGATCGGAGGGTGAGGGCTAGGGCCATTCCCCCCCCCAGAAATGTCTGGGAACTTTCAAATGCCTTGGTGGAAGAGTGGGGTAACATCTCACAGCAAGAACTGGCAAATCTGGTGCAGTCCATGAGGAGGAGATGCACTGCAGTACTTAATGCAGCTGGTGGCCACACCAGATACTGACTGTTACTTTTGATTTTGACCCCCCCCCCCCCCCTTTGTTCAGGGACACATTATTACATTTCTGTAAGTCGCATGTCTGTGGAACTTGTTCAGTTTATGTCTCAGTTGTTGAATCTTGTTATGTTCATACAAATATTTACACATGTTAAGTTTGCTGAAAATATATGCAGTTGACAGTGAGAGGACGTTTCTTTTTTTGCTGAGTTTATTTATAAACATGGATATAAAAATAATTGATTTGGCAAATTTTTCTCTAATGTAACCAATCACAGCCCTCCTTTTACTTGTATCATTGCACATCCTGCAAATCTCCAGCAGAAGGCAACCATTTTAAATCCATTTTCACATTCACTCTGGTAATGCTTACAAATTGGATCATAACCCTAAAAGTAGCAGAGATCAAGTGGTGGAAAAAGTACACAATTGTCATACTTGAGGGAAACTATAGATACATTTTTAATAGAAAATGACTCAAGTAAAAGTGAAAGTCACCCTTTAAAATACTACTTGAGTAAAAGTATTTGGGTTTTAAATATACTTAAAAATAAAAAGTCAAAGTATAAATCATTTAAAATTCCTTATATTGAGCAAACCAAAAGGCGCTATTTTCTTGTTTTTTTAAAGACATACTTTACAAACGAAGCATTTGTGTTTAGTGAGTCTGCCAGGTCAGAGGCAGTAGGGATGACCAGGGATGTTCTCTTGATAAGTGCGTGAATTGGACCAGTTTCCTGTCCTTCTAAGCATTCAAAATGTAACGAGTACATTTGGGTGTCAGGGAAAATGTATGGAGTAAAAAGTACATTCTTTTCTTTAGAAATTTAGTGGAGTAAAAGTTGTCAAACTTAGTAAAAGTGTAAAGTACAGATACCAAGAAAAACACTTAAGTAGTACTTTAAAGTATTTTCACTTAAATAATTTACACCACTGCAGAGATCCCACCCAACTTTGATATGCCCATAGAGTATATAATGTTCAACCATATATAGAAACATTTGCCAAAATAGATTTTATACATTTCCAATATTCATGTAAAATTTTTCTATATTAGAAAAATTTGCCAAATGTTTTTTTATATTTCCAATATTCATGCTTATATTTGTCTATATTCATAAATTAATTAAAAAAAAGTGTTTTTGAAATCAAAATACTTATATTACAGAGCGAGCAGTAAAGCTTCATATGACACCAATGTTTGCTACGTAGCACCTAAAGATGAAAGAGAGTCTTAAAGCCAAAATGTCATAAATATGCTCAATTATGCCTTTAGATACAAATGTCAAATATATGTCAACAGTCCTTCCTCCGAAGCACTATTTTATGGATTACATTTCGTGAAAATCCCCCAAATCGTGGTCTTTTTTTGGTCTGGGTTTCGTGAGGAGTCACTCATCAGTGGATTATTCAAAGTCTTTCTCTCACTTTCATAATCTTATCATGACCCATCTTTCTTTCTACCCTATCAGAGAATGGAGCGGAAACGGAGAAGGTTCCGAGAAAAGCCAAGCACAAATCCCATCTCTCTAAACCTATAGTAGGGGACACAACCGAAAACCACACCAGCAAGTACTTCCAGGACAAGACTCCAGTGAAGGAGGAGCCTGCTGATATGAGTCCTGAGAGTGATATCATCCCTCCTTTTATCAGAGCCAGAAAAGACACAGTAAAGCCTGTGAAAAAAGAAGAAGAAGATGAGGACAGCGAGGAGGATGAAGACTGGGAGGAAGTGGAAGGTGATAAAGGAATGAACGCTAGTTTTGATTGTATTGTACAATGTTTGTAGACTAAATCTGTGTAGATGTTCTGTTTTGTATGCCTATGATGGCTCTGGTCCTTGCTCTGTGTGTGTCACTATGTGATATTGCTGTCTGAGCCCTTAGGTCCAGTGGAACCAGAAGAGCCAGCCCTGCCCTCACAGCCTGTGGAGATAGAGATTGAGACCCCAGACATCATCCACAAAAGGCAGAAAAGGTGAGAGAAAGTGGCAAGATGGCATGTGGTCTGTGTCTTTGTGTGTACTCCTTTGGAAAAGCAAGTGCTGCATCCTAGATGACACAGTCAGACTGTAGGAGAATTAGCTCGTTTTAGTCCAAGATGGAAATATGAACCATCCATCAATTTACCATGACAACCTGACTCCAGGGAGAAGAGGAAGGCGGAGTTTGAGACCTATTTGCGACGCATGATGAACCGCTTCAACAAAGATGTGGTGGAGGACACACACAAGGTGAGCACACACACACACACACACACACGTGTACCATAAGGACCTCCACATGGCTTAGCTCACAGACTGTCGTGATACTGCTGATGGGGGAATCACAGAATGGCTGTGGTCCATTTTTTTCGCCCTAACACGTTCTCTTCTCATTCGAACCCTTCTTACGATACCGATGTATAAACATCTCTCCCATAGGTCCACCTCATGTGTCTTTTAGCCAACGGGATGTTCCGGAACCGGTTGTGTAGTACACCGGACCTGCTGGCCATCAGCCTGTCTCTGCTGCCCACCCACTTTGCCATGGTGGCCAAGGAACGCATTGACACCAACTACGTCTCTGGCCTGCTCAAGTGGTGAGGAGGGCCTTCGATTTGTATTTGTGTGCATGTGACTTTAACTGTGTGAATCTTTTCTTCTTCTGCTTATTCCTTGTAGCATGCTGAACTATGTTTACCCTTCTTGACACCTGACTAATTCAATCATCCCTGGCTATGTTGTTGAGTTTACATCGTGTTCTTTGTAATTGATCCGGGTTGATTTTTGTCCAGGTTTGGGGCGACGTTCACGCTTAACCCGGAGCTTCCCTGTGAGGAGAGGCCCGACCCACAGGGCCTGCTGGAGAGGAGGCTGGGCAGCCTCACCGCTAGAGACCACCAGGAAATGACACATGTTTGTTCATGTTCCTCTGTTGCACAAAAAAAAAATTTGCAAATGGATTATGTTTTTGAGAGACGGCCACATTTTCCATAAAGTTTTAAATCAACGGTTAAAAAGTTTGGGCTCTTATGGTATGACATGTTCTCTCTAGAGAGAAATTGGGCCTAACTCAGTTTGCCTTGATGTTACTTAACCGAAGCCTGTTTTAAATCAAGTGTTTCCGTTGTCTTACCTGCATGACGTAACCTTGACCTCTGTCCCCTGTGTTTTCCTCCAGCTGTTCCTATTGATGCTGAGGTCGTTACAGCTCTTCTGTCGACTGGTGCTCTCTCTGCAGCCCCTGTCACTGAAGCCCCCGTCAGCCAAGGTCCAGCATTGGCTTTGCGTGTACACACTTTAAGGTGAAGTTCCCGGGCTCTGTGTGTGTCCTTACCTGGTCCAACTCTCTTTTTCAGAGCAAGGCCAAGAACTCAGGCAGTCCGCCTAGGAAGAGTCCATCGCAGAAGAAACCTCCAAAAGAGAGCCCCTCAGAGCCCAAGGTAACCCCAGGGTCCAAGAGACCGGCAGGGGGGAAGGCCGAGAGAGGAGGGAAGAAGGCAAAAAAGAAAGAGGCCGGGGAGACGGGAAAGGCTGTGTCGGTGGGACAGAAACCCAAGAACTCCAAGCGCCGCAGCATAGCCTCGAAGGTGAGCTACAAAGAGGAGAGCAGTGAAGGGGAGGGGCCAAGTGATGGGGAGGAGTTCCAGCTGACCAATGAGGAAGACAGTGAGGACTCTGAGGGAGCAGTCAGAGCCAAGAAAGTAAAAGGACGTAAGAACATGGGCAAGAGTACAGCTCCACAGAAAACAAGTAGTGGAGGCAAGAAGAAAGTGAAGAGTGAAGAGGAGGATGACGATTGGGAGGGAAACGAAGAGGAGGGGGAGGAAGAGCAGGGGATGAAGCGGGGCAAGAGGAAGGAGGGGAAGGGTGCAGACGAGTGGCTGGAGGTGTACCTGGAGAAGACTGGGTGCTGGGTCTGTGTGGAAGTGCTGCAGGGCGTGGGGCAGCCTCAACTGTGCTCCAAGCAGGCCACCCATCCCATGACCTACGTGGTAGCCGTGGACGGGGACGGTCACCTGAAGGATCTGGGCAGCAAGTATGACCCCACCTGGATGACCTCTACCAGAAAGCGCCGGGTGGACGAGGAGTGGTGGGAGGTGACGCTAGAGCCATTCCTCGGCCCTGAATCCGAGAGGGACGTCCAGGAGGATAAAGAGGTGAGAATGAGATGCAAATTCGCACGCCTTCATTTGTACAGCTTCTCATTGACACAGTCCCCTCTCTCTGTGCTCTAGCTCCAGGCGAAGTTGCTGGACAAGCCGTTGCCCACGTCGATAGCAGAGTTCAAAAACCACCCGCTGTACGCCCTGAAGAGACATCTACTGAAATATGAAGCTCTCTACCCCTCCACAGCGGCCATCCTCGGGTACTGCAGGGGAGAGCCTGTCTATTCCAGGTAAGCAGCACACATAACCGGGATATTACACATTTAAGATTTTTCATAACTGATTTTGAATGCAAAGAAGCAGAATGATACTGTTTAATAGTATCATTTTGTTTCAAAGTAGAGTTCATGGAAATGTTGCTCTTTTTTGGGGGCGGGTCATGGAAATGCGTTACTATGCTATGCACACTCATTGTTTGGTGTCCAAAACAAATGTATCTTCTTTGATTGTGAAAAGCCATGAGAAATACAGTAGTACTTATTTGCATCTGGGGTCTCCACAGGGACTGTATTCACACGCTACACTCCCGAGACACCTGGCTGAAGGAGGCGCGCACCGTCCGTCTAGGAGAGGAGCCCTGCAAGGTGAGCAGGGTCGTGTTCTTTAGGGCACACCGTAGCAAAACTCACTTACACACACTTTCTCTCACACTCACTCTCTCTCTCTCACAGACAAGCTCTCTCTCTCACACACACGCTCTCTCTCCCATACACCTTCTCTCAACCTCTCTCTCTCTCTCTCAGATGGTGAGAGGGTTTTCCAATCGCTCTCGGAAAGTCAGGATGGCGTCAGAGCAGAAGGACAAAGATGACCTGGCTCTGTTTGGTGAATGGCAGACAGAGGAATACCAGCCCCCAGTAGCTGTGGATGGCAGAGTATGATGACTTTATTTTGTGTGTGTTTGTGTGCGTGCGACGCTTGTATGTTGCATTTTTATAAACAATTGAGTTAAGTATATGTTTGTTTTCTCCAGGTGCCTCGTAACGACTTCGGCAACGTTTACCTGTTCAAGCCCTGCATGCAGCCAGTTGGCTGTGTCCACCTGCGTCTGCCTAACCTCCAGAGAGTGGCTAAGAAGCTGGACATGGACTGTGCCGCTGCTGTCACTGGCTTTGACTTTCACGGTGGCTACTCTCATGCTGTGTAGGTTTTCCGTTGTTTGCGCGTGTGTGTGTGTGTGCGCGCCGATGTATGGTTGTGTAATTGTTTGTGATATGTGTGCTGGTTGTTACGTAGTTTGTTTCTGTGTGTTTCTTTTCTAGAACGGACGGCTACATTGTGTGTGAGGAGCATGAGGAGATCCTGAGAGCAGCCTGGGTGGAAGACCAAGAGATCCAGAGACAAAAGGAGAAAGAGGGGAGTTGTGGTGTGTCTGAATGTGTTTGTGAAAAGCCTCTGTTTTGCCACTTCGCTCAAAGCACATCTTTTTTCAACTGCCACTGGGTATTGTACAGTTGTATTGAATTTAATAAATACGTATTTCCTGCAATTAATCATGTCTTTATGGAGAAGGTTTGTTTTTAACTACGGTGTATTACAGGCATTATCTTGTTTGTTAGGTTAGTGCTTCTCATATTTTGTTCACATATGTCTTGTGTGTGTTTTCCAGAAGCGGGAAAAGAGGGCAGTGGCTAACTGGACTCTGCTGGTGAAGAGCCTGCTGATCAGGGAGAGACTACAGCGTCGCTATGGGAAGAAAGGCCCAACCCCCGGAGGAGGCCTGGACCAACTGAAGAGCCAGGATAGGGAAGGGGTAGAGGGTCTATCGTCTGAAGAGGAAGGGGAAGGCGGGCCGAACACGGCTTCTGCCGCCCTGGCACAGGCCTGGCCCCAGAACAGACAGGGGGAGCAGGACAGTGGCACGGGGGGATCCTCCAAAACTACATCCAAACGGCAGAAAAGGGGCCAGGAAAAGCACCTTTTCCCCTTTGAGAAAGTATGAGATCATCCAATCCAACTCTCTCTGTCGCCCATCCAGTTGTGTTCTTCATGTCGCCAGAACAGATCAGAAGTAGGTCAGGCATCTGTTCCTGCTTCCTGCTGTGCTACAGGAGATGTAGCTCATTGTAATCCATGTGGACCAAAACAACAAAGCAGTCTGGTGTTGGTGTGGCACACGGGCATGCCTGAAGTGTCCCCACTCGCGCCAGCGAATAGCCCGCTTTTCGCGTGGCGCCCGACTGGTAAGACGCTTGAGAATTGCTGTTACGTGTGCTAGCAAGGCAGAGGTCCTGGGTTTGAGCCTCTGTGTAAACCCTGACTCGGGAGGAAGTGGTACTCTCTAAGCTAGCAGCGTGACCACCTTTACACTGGCACAGACTCTAACCTGCACCGCTGCAGTTGTTTCACACTCTCATATCTCTTATCGCTCCTGTCTCTCTAAACACACTCATATCTCTACGTGTGTGTGCGTGTGCGTGCGTGCGTGCATGCTTGGGAGCTCAGTTGTCTGTCTCTACTGTGTATTAAGACAGTTTTTTTTAAATCCAAAGTATTTTTCTAAGAATTGTTATAAAATTGTAAAAAATGTATCCGAATTGTTGTTATATTACAGCGTTGATGTGATGTTAAAAGAATGGAAATAAATAGCAGATATTTTGGGACTCATTAGTTTGATCCAAATAGTAGTGTTGACTCGGGCATTTGTGTCATCCTCAAGCTGCCCAAACTACAAACTCAGACATTCACAACAAGATCAGTTTCATCATCACAATGTCTCATAGCAACGGTATGTTTTATCCTTGAGGCAATGGAGCCCATCACTGGTTGTCAGAGACAAGGAGGGAGTTATTTTACGCTGGCTTGGGTTGAACCGGGCTACGGGAGGGAGGAGAACTCTTCTCAAATCGCACGGTAATCTGCACCGCTCGGTCATGTTGTCAGCATGGTGCATTGTCTAGAAACATCTTTTCCATCAAATAAATGTTTGAAATGTCAAACTCGTTTTCATTTTCATTTGTTCTATGAGATAATATCACAACGAACCTTTATTGTGCGTTATTACATAAATGCTTCAAAATTCACAAAATGTGACAGCTGAAGATTACCACAGACCTTATTCTCTGCGTTTATTCTAAACAAAAACTCCATTCGTTTCCCATAGACTTTGTTCAACGAACCATGGCGGAGTTGGCGCCTACAAAAGATGTCATTGCTATTGCTTTCTATTACTACATCTGCTTAATTACTTCACTTTTGTTTTGAGCCGACTTTGCCGTCGGACAGAGTGGGGCTATTGGCTCACGCCCGGTTCCAAATCGAATGCAGTCAACTTTCACCCGGTGCAAATCACGCCTACACGGGAGCCCGGGCGAGATTAATTGAACCCCCTCAAGGATTACTGCAGGTCAGGGATTCCCAACATGAGCCAAGTTCCAGTGTCTGTGACACCCGCCGTTTGCTGCAACGCACACCCAGAGGAGAGCGTGGTGAAACGAGCCACAATGTCCTGATGAGTTTTGATGCGGTCTTTACCCGACAAAGTCAAGTTAGGATATGTCAGTTATCTGTGCGAGCTTTTGTCCTGAACCCATTAGGGTGCTTTAGGTGCCAAGCTTATGGTCATGTGGCAGCAGTGTGTAGGAGGGAGATTCCTAGATGTGAGAAGTGTGCAGGAGGACATGAGATAAAGGAATGTGTACAATCGGTGCTGGAGATCAGAGGTGTCCGGTGAGAGAAAGGCAGGTTGAGGTTGCCAGCATCAGAGTAGGACAGAGGGTGTAGTATGCTGAGGCAGGGAAGAGAGTAGTAGAGGAAGATGGGTCCAGGGGGAGGGATCCTAAGAAGAACCCTGTGAGTGGGATGAGGCCAATAAAGAGTGATAAGAATAACGTGCTTCAATAAGGTTGGCTTCTTAGCCTACTGCAGAAAGTGAATGTAAATCACTGAAAAGAGATGTGGTGGCAGCTGCAGAGAAATACTTGGGTGTACAAAATTTTACTGCAGAAGAGTTAGGTGTGTTTGAATGATAGTGTCCCGTCCTCCCAGGCTGTCGGTCTTGTGTAAGCACAGATAGGTGGGGTGCGTCACCTGAGTGGGTTGAATTTCCTGTCCGGGTTGGCGCCCCCCTCGGGTATGTGTCGTGGGGGAGAACTCCGTGGGCTATACTCGGTCTCAGGGTAGTAAGTTGGTGGTTGAAGATATCTCTAGTGGTGTGGGGGCTGTGCTTTGGCAAAGTGGGTGGGGTTATATCCTGCCTGGTTGGGCCTGTCTGGGGGTATAGTCGGACGGGGCCACAGTGTCTCCCGGCCCCTCCTGTCTCAGCCTCTAGTAATTATGCTGCAATAGTATATGTGTCGGGGGGCTAGGGTCAGTCTGTTGTATCTGGAGTATTTCTCCTGTCTTATCCGGTGTCCTGTGTGAATTTTAAGTATGCTCCCTCTAATTCTCTTTCTCTCTTTGTCTTCTCTTGGAGGACCTGAACCCTAGGACCATGCCCCTGGCCTGATGACTCCTTGCTGTCCCCAGTCCACCTGGTCGTGCTGCTGCTCCAGTTTGAACTGTTCTGCCTGTGGCTATGGAACCCTGACCTGTTCACCGGACGTGCTACCTTGTCCCAGACCTGCTGTTTGACTCTCTCTCTATACCGCACCTGCTGTCTCTAACTCTGAATGGTTGGCTATGAAAAGCCAACTGATATTTACTCCTGAGGTGCTGACTTGTTGCACCCTCTACAACCACTGTGATTATTATTATCTGACCCTGCTGGTCATCTATGAAAGTTTGAACATCTTGGCCATGTTCTCTTATTATCTCCACCCGGCACAGCCAGAAGAAGACTGTCCACCCCTCAGGTTCCTCTAGGTTTTTTCTTAGGTTCCTGCCTTTCTAGGGAGTTTTTCCCTAGACACCGTGCTTCTACATCTGCATTGCTTGCTGTTTGGGGTTTTAGGCTGGGTTTCTGTATAGCACTGTGACATCGGCTGATGTAAAAAGGGCTTTATAAATACATTTGATTGATAGGGCCAAGTAGTCGAATAGTGGTGAGGTTTTAATGGGTGTGGGGTTAGATGGTAGGGCAAATTTTTTTTTTCTCCCATTCCCGCGTCCTTTTCCCTTCCCTTTTGTGTCACAAAGTGTAATGAATTCATCCTCTACAACAGTAGGCGGTAAACACAGGGTGATCAGCTTCCATCTCCAGGCAATCAGACGGTTAAATAGCCATAACCTTAGAGGCTGCTGCCCTATGTACATAGTCATGGAATCACTGGTCACTTTAATAATGGAACACTAGTCATTTTAATCATGTTTACATACTGTACTGCTTTACTCATTTCATATGTATATACTGTATTTTAGTCATTGCCACTGACTTCGCTCATCCTAATATTTAAATACAGTACCAGTCAAAAGTTGACACAGCTACTCATTCCAGGGTTTTTCTTTATTACTACATTGTAGAATAATAGTGAAGACATCAAAACTATGAAATAATGTAGTAGCCAAAAAAGTGTTACAAAAACCTAATTATATTTGTCAAGTTTTGACCTCTTTCTTGTGCAATTCCCCACTTGAAAAGGACAGTCCCTCCACATGAAAAGTTTAACTGGATTTTACTCAATAAACAGCCATGGAATCAGTTGTTTGTCTTTTATTTACTATTCTTTGGTTGGCAGTAAACAGGTGAAAAACCTCAAAAAAGAGATGACAAATACAAGTGATTATTTGAGTTGACAGCCTAATTAAATACACAAAATTATCCACATTCACCTCAGAAACACATTTCTGCCATTATCAAATACAAGGTTTCCACTGTTAAGCAAATGTTTCCCAAAATAGAAACCCACCATTTTTAATCAAATGAGCAGAATCAGTACACTTTTATCCAAATTTGCATTTTAGCCAAACACATTCAAAATACCTCTAGTAGCAAAAAACCACACTTATTTTCTAATCAGCAGTTAAGCAGACAAATCCTACATCTTTTAGCCAAAGATTTTCCAGACTATACATTTGTTACTGAATTAAGAACTTGGTTTACTAAGATTTCTACAAAGTTTAAATTACTTTTAACCATTTCAAACAAGTTCTATCAACAATGAATTTGGCTCTTCTTACTTTATACCCCACAAACATTTGAAGTTATAAATACCACTGCAAAAGTCCTATCAAAGTTAAGAGTTAAGTCTGTGTTTTCCAGAGTATCATTAGCAGTGCACTGCTTAAGTCAGTCTAACAAAACATGGCCAATATGGCACTTACCGGCTGTCTTTCACAGTTTTGTGGAGGGCTTGGACTTGCACAGTCACCTTGATCACATAGATGAAGTTTCCTTGGTCTTGTGGTGCTATAAATGCTCCTTTCACTGCGTTCTAAAGACAACAGCAGAGCCAGGTGCTGGCACGCCCAGATTGCCTGGAAGATTTGTTCCACCTGGTTCACCACTGATTGAAGGAGGAGGAGTTTCACCACTGAGGAGCTCCCAGGCAGTTTGACAGCACAATATTTTATATTTGAGATTCTTCAAAGTACCCACCCTTTGCCTTCATAACAGCTTTGCACACGCGTGGCATTCTCTCAACCAGCTTCACCTGGAATGCTTTTCCAACAGTCTTGAAGGAGTTCCCATATGCTGAGCACTTGTTGGCTGCTTTTCCTTCACTCTGCGGTCCAACTCATCCCAAACCATCTCAATTGAGTTGAGGTCGGGTAATTGTGGAGGCCAGGTCATGTGACGCAGCTCTCCTTCTTGTTCAAATAGCCCTTACACAGCCTGGAGGTGTGTTGGGAAATTGTTTTGTTGAAAAACAAATGATAGTTCCACAAAGCGCAAACCAGATGGAATGGCAAATCATATTTCTCTTTGCTTATTTGAGCTGTTCTTGCCATAATATGGACTTGGTATTTTATGAAATAGGGCTATCTTCTGTATACCAACCATACATTGTCACAACACAACTGATTGGCTCAAATGCATTCAGAAGGAAAGAAATTCCACAAATTAACTTTAACAAGGCACACCTGTTAATTGAAATGCATTTCAGGTGACTACCTCATGAAGCTGGTTGAGAGAATGCCAAGAGTGTGCAAAGCTGTTATCAAGGCAAAGGGTGGCTACTTTGAAGAATCTGAAATATAAAACATATTTTGATTTGTTTATCACTTTTTTTGGTTCCTACATGATTCCATGTGTGTTATTTCATAATGTTGATGTCTTCACTCCTATTCTACAATGTAGAAAATAGTAAAAATAAAGAAAAATCCTTGAATGAGTAGGTGTTTCACAACTTTTGACTGGTACTGTATTTCTTAATTCCATTTTACTTTAGATGTGTCTGTATTGTTGTGAATTGTTAGATACTACTGCACTTTGGAGCTAGGAACACACGCATTTCACTACACCCGCAATAACATTGCTAAATATGTGTATGTGACCAAAAGAAGAGAAATAGGCAGAATATGGAGGCCGTAACCGGCCTCACACTCCAGTACAGTAGGTGGCGGTGTATGCAACTTTCAGTTGGTTGCAATCCGGCAATACAAATTGTAAGAAGAAGAACACGATCCAAGGACAGACATTCACTGAGCCATAGCCAAGAATGCACCCTCGGGATTACACATGCATCAGAGCTATAAATATATTCCCAGCCACTCAGAGAAAATAGTCACGGGAGAGTGTTGTTGATTTCTTCCATAAATTCTTTAAACCCGACTGATCTTATGTCATTGTTTAACACTTGTAGGCTATGTATTTTTCCATTTCATTACTTTTGTTCATGCACTGTTGATGCAGTGTCTGGCAGAGCCAGTTCTTAACCTTGATTCATTGTGTCTCTGGATTCCTACTAATTGTTAGAAGAATTTATTGGTATTAGAGATGGGCAAATAATTAAAATGTAGATTATTTGTAAATTCCCCAGACACTTCTATTACACTGGGCAGATTCGATTATGCTAAAACGCGGGGCACCGGTCTATGGCCCGTGATGTGAACGGGCAAAAGTGGTGAGGGAGGAGCGCCTTTCTCAAACGAACAGTAATCTGCGGCGCTCGGTCATGTTGTCAACCAGGCAGCATGGTGTATTGTCCAGAAACGTATATTTTCCATAAAAGATATGCTTGAATTTTCATTGGGAAGGTAGATAAAGCGTTTTTTGCATGTGAAAATACAGAATCCTACTCATTACACAGTAGGTTGTGAACGGGGCACATGGCTCATGCGCCCGGTTCCAAAACGAATGCGATCAACTTTCACCCGGTGTAAAACCTGTCTAACCCGGTGCCCGAGCCTGATTAATCGACTCCCCTTGGTATGTGTCCCCGCCTTGAATAATATAACTGTCCAATGGGTGTCATCAATGGAGACACGGAAGTGACGCAATTTTTGAATATTAATTTACTTTCTGTCTTCCACTTAACTGGCGAGTTTTTCAGAATTGGTCCTGGTACTTAAAACCACTTTTGGCTTCATTTGCAAGGCGACACAACTCGGCCTGGAAGGTAAGTAAAGACTTCCGTACTTGGTTGGAAGGGTTATTCCAACGATAAGGTAAGTTAGTTTGTTAACGATCCACAGACGGCCTTGTTTACATGTCAATCCCCGGGTTAGCGTGTGTGAGATGCGGTGGCTAGGGGGATCAGTGACTCGTTATCAGTTGTGGTGAATTCCGGGGTGGAACAATGGCACCTCGGTTTTTCTACGTTGCCAATGTCTAGAATGGCGTATTTTATTGATTATTAAAATAATTATTTGTTTAACTGCTATTGTGTGTTAACCTCTACTTTATTGCTAGCTATGTTGTAAACTAACGTTAGCTCTCCGAACGTTAACGTTGGGAAATTGGCTTTGCAAACCCAGTTACGAGCCAGTCATGTTTGTGTATTCGGCCAGAACCCACTTCATTTGATGTATTACACTGTAAACACCGAACTACGTCTATGATATCTTGTATTCATAAGTGCCTATTTATAGCATGTAGGGAATGCAAACAAGCGTCTAACACAGGGAGCCAGGTCGATATGGTAAGTCACATATCAAATCCCTGGCTGCCTACTGCGGTGATCCATGGCTTTATGTTCAATATTCATGCCACAAAGAACATCACAAACCGTAGAACAGGAGCAGACATCCGAACTAGACCGACAATCGCCACACCGCCCACTACGTGGAGATATTTTGGGGGGGAATGCAAGAAGTCACTATAGGTGGCTGAATATTCACGTTTTTCTTATTAGGACTATATAGTATGTCACGCGGCTGCTCCTATGCCTACTGTCCTACCGCCTTGTCAGTAGGGGAAAACATCGTCATGTAATCCTTTAAACCGCTGCATTAAGCCGCTTCCCGTGCTTTGTATCCCACACGTGTTATCATATTGTTTGTCATATGTACAACTAGAAGAAAGGAAAGTCCCAGGGGTAATAGGAGATATTTGTGCTTTCCCGGTCTTTCTGAACACTTGGTTGGACAAGTTTTGGTGGATCTCTGATCAGTGAATCGCACAAGTGGCTGGGTATTGGAGACTCTTCTGTCTTGTGCAGAGAGACCTTGACTTTATGGAGCACTGTAGTTCCATTGACCTGAGTTCAGACGAATGAACATCACACAATGTCCCTGACCCGTTCTTCTTTATCATACAACTTGTCCATATAAATATCCACAAACTCACCATTGTCAAGTTTGTTTTCCTTGCGCTGAACCATTTTATTTCCCCCCCCCTCCCGCTTATCCTCAAGTTCTTTTGTCTCCTTTCAGAGCATCCACCTCGACGGTTCCTCATGAAAGACGGGGAGTGTAACTTCTTCTGCTTCTTCCGCTGCTGCTGAGAGGTGTTGGGCTAGTTTGTGGAGCAGTTTTCTCTGGGAGCTGTGGTTCCGACAGCCAGAGAGCCAGTCCCAGAGAGTGAAGGTGTCTCTGCCGGTAAATGTCTGTGGACATGAACAGCCAGGCCTACGACAGCAATGAGGATGACCTCGGGGTCAACTCTGAGGATGATGACGGGGGTGACGACGACGACCAGGGGGACATAGCCGACTACTATGACGGCGTGGCAGGAGACATGGAGCAGCAGGGGGCCGACTCGTTCGACCCAGAGGAGTACCAGTTCACCTGCCTCACCTACAGGGAGAGCCAGAAGGTGCTCTGCGACGAGGTCAATAGTATCGCTGCCATCCTGAAGGTTTGTTGGGCTAGTCTTAGGGGTAATTGAGGTGGTTAATGGTAAAATCTACATCTAGGGTCAATTACATACCCTAAATCTTAACCATAACTAGTAGGGGCATGAAAATATCTGAGTTGGGTTAGGGGCCAAGCATTCATTCTCATGGGGGGCTGTGTGTTAACCTAAATTGAATGGTGAACTGTAATATCAGACCATATCTGTGGCACGGTCATATGAGATCTAGTTATGAGGTGCCTATCGTTCCAGTCTCAGTAGTTATCAGTTTAAAGAAGTAATCAATGAAAGTACTTAAGAAGGGTCTGCTGCTTCCTCCTGAGAACAGCTGTATTCATAAGCTTGATCCTCCTCATGCTCTCTGTCCTCTCTTTGGACAGGTTTTACCTGCTGTAGCCAAACTGGTCCTTGTGCACTTTCACTGGCAAGTGTCACAAATACTGGACAGGTAAACGCTAGTTCAGTCCTACTCACTCGTTTTTTCAGAAAGTATGCAAATATTCTGATAAATAGGTTTAAATATGATTTCTGGTGCCCTGTTTTTGCCTTTTTTTGCCTTTTTTAAAATTTATTTTTTTAGATACAAGTCAAGCTCATCTCAGTTGCTGTCTGATGCCCAGGTCCAGCCCAGCAGCACCTGCAGATCAGTTCCTGTAAGTACTAAGAGTACTCTCTTTCTATGGAGTGTTTGTAATGTATTTGGGTGAAGTTCAAAGTGGTGTCTGGAAAGGTACATGGACTCTATGTTCTAGTTGTGTAGGTGGGCTGAACGGTCACTGACCAGATTTTGCCCTTGGGCCACCATTTGACTATCATGTGTGTTGATTTCTTTCGGTCCCCAGGCGCCTCAGTCCCTCCAGTGTGGGGTGTGTCTGCAGCTGGTTCGGAGGGACACCTTGCTCGCGCTGCCGTGTCAGCACTCCTTCTGCAAAGGATGCTGGGAGCAGCATTGCACTGTACTCGTCAAAGATGGGGTGGGAGTGGGTAAGCAGTGCTGCTAGGGCTGATGCGACCTGTCAGTGTGTTCAGAAGTCAGTAGCTTGTTTCTTTGTAGATAGTGACATGATAGGCTTTGAAGATGAACCCCGGTGAGAGAATTGATAGCCTTGCAATCATATGCTGATGTCTGTGTACCTTGGATATTTTCATATTAAATTTGTCTCGTATTTGAAATCCATGTGTTTCTCCAGGATTTTTTTTTTGTGCTCAGGATGTATGCATGAGATTAAAATATTTTAAATGGCCTGTCTTTCTGTGTGCAGGTATCTCCTGTATGGCTCAGGACTGTTCCCTCCAAATGCCAGAAGACTTTGTCCTCCCACTGCTGCCTGGTGAGGAGCTGAAGGACAAATATAGACGCTACCTCTTCAGGGACTATGTGGAGGTACGAGTCTCAGCCTGTCCTTCTGGTGGTCTGTCTGGCTGCTTGTCGGCGCTTTTCTAATGGTCTGTCCCTCTTTGCCTTTCTGTTTCTCCCTGCTGCTTTTGTTCTTGAACAGCAAATGGTGACAAATTGCACTGCCAGCATACTGTTAATGAAAGGAAACTATCGTCCTCTTAATTTCGGTCTTTCAGCCAGTGTGCTTATTTGTCAGGACCTGTCTAGCTATTGATGGTGTTTGTAGCTGTCGGTAAGGCCCGGTCTCTTGGCTGGTTTACAGTGGGTCTAACTACATATCTGTAGACAGTGACGTCATGAAAAAATATAAACGCAAAGTTTGCATGTTATCAGCAGCCTGGATGGTCCAAATGGCATACCTGCTCTATTTTAATATCAGTCAACCCATCTGTTAAAAATATTGTTTTTAGGAGATGTCAGTCCAGCAAGCCAGGCAACCAAAATGAGCTACCGAGCGGTATTTTGGTTTGCTAGCTTGTTAACATTTTGACTGTAGCTGACTTTTGCTCATTAAAGTGAACGCGTTACAAAATCATTTTGTACAAGGCAATGGGGTGATAAAAATAGCCTGTTTACATTTGTGAATGTGACCATTAAAGCAGTGCATTCTTTGAGAGAAATGTAGAACTTCTAGAAGCTGTCGAAGGTGAGCCTTTTTCAAGTCTCTGCGACAAGGAAACCGACAGGCGCATCAGCGTTCTTCTGAGTCCAACTGAGCATAAATTAAGTTTAGTTCTGACCCAGGACACTTGACGCATTTGAATGGTCCACAGACATGTCGATAGACGGGACTAAACAAGCCTCCTCTCTTCAGAGCCACTTCCAGTTGCAGCTGTGTCCAGGGGCAGACTGCCCCATCGTCATCCAAGTGCAGGAGCCACGGGCCCGCAGAGTACAGTGCAGCCGCTGCAATGAGGTCTTCTGGTAAGACAGGCGCCAGCATATACAACTCTTACACACAGATCAGTACACAAGTTGTTAGATTCATGTGTATCATGTCAGATAAACATACGGTCATATCACTTACTCCCTGCGGATGCCCTTAAAACTATTTCTCTCTGTCTCAGTTTCAAATGCCGGGCCATGTACCACGCCCCAACAGACTGCCCGACTGTCCGACGGTGGCTGACCAAATGTGCAGACGATTCCGAGACGGCCAACTACATCAGTGCGCACACTAAAGATGTGAGACGCCACACGCGCGCACACAATGAAATTAGGTGTGGTTTTCCAATATTCTCCTTTACTTTTGTCTAATGTCGACTGGCTTTTTAATATATTTTTCTTTTTTTTCCCCCCCAGTGTCCCAAGTGCAATATCTGCATTGAGAAGAATGGAGGCTGCAATCACATGGTGAGTGTTAATGGAATCTGCGTCATCTGAGTTGTGCCGACGATCAGCACATTGTTGTTTGCGTTAGTTTTCTTTAAATCTCTGGAGCTTTTCTGTGAATGTCTACTTTCACTACAGGTTCTTAAGTGTCTGACATTGTGTTTCCTCTGTTTCAGCTATGCTCCAAGTGCAAACACGGTGTGTAGCTCAGTTATATTTTCTTACAGCTTAACACCAAATGCGCCTTTTTACCCATCAATTTCCCCCCAATGTTCTGCTGATTTAACGGGCTCAAGCCGTATGCAACCCATTTGACATTGAGCTTGCCTTGTTTTTCTCGTTAATGTCATCTGTATGTGTGTAGACTTCTGCTGGATGTGTCTGGGGGACTGGAAGACCCATGGCAGTGAGTACTATGAGTGCAGTCGCTATAAGGAGAACCCAGACATCGTCAACCAGAGCCAGCAGGCACAGGCCAGAGAGGCCCTCAAGAAATACCTCTTCTACTTTGAGAGGGTGAGATGAATATGAAACACTAACACGCTACCATCACTGACGGGTACATGAAACTTCTGCTCGCACTTTGAGTATTGTATGGAAATCAGTGAACCTTTCTGAAGTAAGCTGTGTGTCATGTGACTAGGTGACATGGAAAAAAATCCATGAAACACCTACAGTGGGGAGAACAAGTATTTGATACACTCCTGATTTTGCAGGTTTCCCTACTTACAAAGCATTTAGAGGTCTGTAATTTTTATCATAGGTACACTTCAACTGTGAGATGGAATCTAAAACAAAAATCCAGAAAATCACATTGTATGCTTTTTAAGTAATTAACTTGCATTTTATTGCATGACATAAGTATTTTATACATCAGAAAAGCAGAACTTAATATTTGGTACAGAAACCTTTGTTTGCAATTACAGAGATCATACGTTTCCTGTAGTTCTTGACCAGGTTTGCACACTGCAGCAGGGCTTTTGGCCCACTCCTCGATACAGACCTTCTCCAGATCCTTCAGGTTTCGGGGCTGTCGCTGGGCAATACGGACTTTCAGCTCCCTCCAAAGATCTTCTATTGGGTTCAGGTCTGGAGACTGGCTAGGCCACTCCAGGACCTTGAGATGCTTCTTACGGAGCCACTCCTTAGTTGTCCTGGCTGTGTGTTTCGGGTCATTGTAATGCTGGAAGGCCCAGCCACGACCCAACTTCAATGCTCTTACTGAGGGAAGGAGGTTGTTGGCCAAGATCTTGCGATACATGGCCCCATCCATCCTCCCCTCAATACGGTGCAGGTGTACCCTTTGCAGAAAAGCATCCCCAAAGAATGATGTTTCCACCTCCATGCTTCACTGTTGGGATGGTGTTCTTGGTTGTACTCATCCTTCTTCCAAACACGGCAAGTGGAGTTTAGACCAAAAAGCTCTGTTTCATCAGACCACATGACCTTCTCCCATTCCTCCTCTGGATCATCCAGATAGTCATTGGCAAACTTCAGACGGGCCTGGACATGCACTCTCTATAGGTCATTGACCAGGTCCTGCTGTGTAGTTCTGGGCTGATCCCTCACCTTCATGATCATTGATACCCCACGAGGTGAGATCTTGCATGGAGCCCCAGACCGAGGGTGATTGACCGTCATCTTGAACTTCTTCCATTTTCTAATAATTGCGCCAACAGTTGTTGCCTTCTCACCAAGCTGCTTGCCTATTGTCCTGTAGCCCATCCCAGCCTTGTGCAGGTCTACAATTTTATCCCTGATGTCCTTACACAGCTCTCTGGCCTTGGCCATTGCGGAGAGGTTGGAGTCTGTTTGAGTGTGGACAGGTGTCTTTTATACAGGTAACGAGTTCAAACGGGTGCAGTTAATACAGGTAATGAGTAGAGAACAGGAGGGCTTAAAGAAAAACTAACAGGTCTATGAGAGCCGGAATTCTTACTGGTTGGTAGGTGATCAAATACTTATGTCATGCAATAAAATTCAAATTATTTACTTAAAAATCATACAATGTGATTTTCTGGATTTGTTTTAAATTCCGTCTCTCACAGTTGAAATGTACCTATGATAAAAATTACAGACCTCTACATGCTTTGTAAGTAGGAAAACCTGCAAAGTCGGCAGTGTATCATACTTGTTCTCCCCACTGTATGCGTTGCCAGAGTAACAGTCAATCAGGTGGTTTGTCTACCTCTGAGCATTACACAGCTTTCAGCACACGTGATGTCAACCAGCGCCATACAGTAAAAAATAAATGGACAATCATTATATTAATACATGCGGTGTACTTTCAAGGATAGTACACATGTTCCTCAGTCACGCATACTTCCACAGAAGTAGGCTGCACGTTATCTCTGGTACTTTTAGATTATGGCAACTGTCTCACATGGGTGTCAAATACCGCTCATGTTCAACAACTCTTGAGTGTTCGAAGCCAAGACACCATGTCAAATGAACACTGAGATCTTTGTCAGAATCACCTGGAAGTGTGTTTCTTGAATGTGTCTGTTCTGACTCTTTCTCCAGTCCTGACTGTGTTTGTGTGTTCTTCAGTGGGAGAACCACAATAAGAGTCTCCAGCTGGAGGCTCAGACGTACCAGCGGATCCAGGAGAAGATCCAAGAGCGGGTGATGAACAACCTTGGCACCTGGATAGACTGGCAGTACATGCAGAACGCTGCTAAGCTCTTGGCCAAGGTACTATGGTCACACGCAAAAGGAGCAAACGCACACATTAACACAAGCATCTATAGGGCTTTTCACACAACTCTATTGTTACTGAGAGGTGCCAAACCAAGTGTGTAAATCTGATCCGGCACAGTTTGGTTCCGCTCGGCATAATGGTGTGAAAGGGTTATCTGTGTAGTTATTCGACCCACTGCACTACACTGGTCCTTGAACCAATAGCAAGTTGTGCTGATCTCTAATCTGCCTGTCCCACAGTGTCGCTACACTCTGCAGTATACTTACCCATACGCCTACTACATGGAGTCTGGTCCGCGTAAAAAACTGGTGAGTGTCTCTGTCTAGTATAAGCTACCACGTTCTGTCAGTGGTGGGGGGGGGGGGAAGGACCCAACTGTCTTAGGTAAAAGTAAAGATGCCTGAAATGACTCGCGTGAAAGCCACCCAGGACAAAATACTGGGTGGCTTATATAAAGTTAACACTATTTTGGTTTTAAATATACTTAAGGATTGAAAGTAAATGTAATTGCTGCGATATATACTTCAGTATCAAAAGTAAACATCTTTTCAAATTCCTTGTATTAAGCAAACCAGATGGCACCATTGTCGTCTTTATGGAAAGCCAGGGGTACACCAACACTCAGACATTAACAAATGAAGCATGCGTGTTAAGTGAGTCTGCCAGATCGGAGGCAGTAGGGATGACCAGGGATGTTCTCTTGATAAGCGTGTCAATTGGACCGTTTTCCTGTCCTGCTAAGCATTCAAAATGTAATTAGTGCTTTTGGGTGTCAGGGGAAAATGTATTGAGTAAAAAGTACAAGTATTTTTAATCACTAAACAAAATAATAAGTATTTTTAAGTACTTTACACTACTGCATTCCATTAATATACACTGAACAAAAATATAAACGCAACATGTAAAGTGTTTTATGAGCTGAAATAAAAGATCCCAGATTGTCCATACGCACAAAGCTTATTTCTCATTTTGTGCACAAATTAGTTTGAATCCTTGTAAGTGAACATTTCTCCTTTGCCAACATACTCATCCACCTGACCGGTGTGGCATTTCAAGAAGTTGATTCAATGGCATGATCATTACACAGGTCTTGTGCTGGGGACAAAAGGCCACTCTAAAACATGCAGATGTTTTGAGGATTGTACAATTTGAGCCACCAGAGCTGTTGCCAGAATTGAATGGTAATTTCTCTACCATAAGCCGCCCCAATGTCATTTACGAGAATTTGACAGTAAGTCCAACCGGCCTCGCAACCGCAGACAACGTGTGGGTGAGCGGTTTGCTTATGTCGAAGTTGTGATGAGTGCCCCATGATGGCAGTGGGGTTATGGCATGGGCAGGCATAAGCTACTGACAACAAAAAGATGCATATCTGTATTCCCAGTCATGTGAAATCCATAGATTGGGGCCTAATGAATGTATTATAGTTGACAGATTTTCTCAGCCATGGCTCTGCACACCCAGTTAAATTTGTAACATAAGTTTTCAGGCTTTTACACAGGGTGACATTTTCCATGAGCAACGCGTGAAGTTGCAAAGCACATTTATGCTGCTATTAAGATATTTGCAAGGGGGTTATTGAGTGAACGATTCTGTGATGCTTGCAGTCCGCAAAGATGCCATTGAATCAAATTGATGAGAACCATTCATTTGCGGGGAGGGTGTTGCTAATTTAAACACGCTGTCTATAATGAATAAGTAGCCTAAAATGCATTTTGTCCTATTCAGTTTGAATACCAGCAGGCCCAGCTGGAAGCGGAGATTGAGAACCTGTCCTGGAAGGTGGAGCGAGCAGACAGCTACGAGAGCGTGAGCGAGGGGGAGCTGAATGCTAATGACAGAGGGGTAAGGAACAGGGTGAAGATGTAAATGAAAAGGGGGGTGTATATGGATATTTTAAAGTTTCCAGATTAAGACTTCCATTGGCTGGGAACACAGGGGAGTTGCCGGTTAATGGCACGCCTTGGGAAATCAGAAGGACCCCCGAAATATGTAGGTCCCTAGGCACTTTTTTTTTTTTTGACAGAAGAATTGAACTTCTTCCACTCGCTCTCTTTCAGGATCTGGAGAATCAGATGCACATTGCTGAGCAGAGGAGACGCACGCTGCTGAAGGATTTCCACGACACCTGAAGTCTCCAGACGACTGCAAAGCACCAGCAGCTCCCTAACTCATTCGCCCCCTCCCTCCTTCACTTTCCATCCCTTTGTCTACGGCTCCTCACACTCATCCCTCCCTCGTTAAGCGCTCTCTTTGTGTCTGCTACAGGGTCCCAGAATGGCGTGACTGTATCCCCCCTCATTTAGATGTCAAGAACGCCACATTCAAACACACTACACATGAAATGAGAGGGCATGCGCGCGCACACAACGTGAACACAAACATGCTTTAACACTCCGCCCAAAAAAAGAACCCTTAATTCTCCCACACGATCCCACCATCCCTCTACCTGTTTTTTTCTTTATTTCTTCTCACATTGTTCACCTTTTTCTGCAAATTGATAGTTCGTAAAAAAAAAAATAAAAAAAAACATTAAATAAATGCTGTAATTTTCAACGGTTGTACATTAATAAAGATAGTTACTGAGTTTGTAAATCTGATGTCATTTTCTTTTGTGTTCATTATCACACCTGAGCGACAATGCCCGTGAGCAGAAAGGAACTGGCACCCATGCTAGGTTCACCGGCTATGTGGTTGTCAATGGGTTGACCCAGATCTTCCAGTCAGACCTTTAATCAGTTCACCTTCATGCTCAATCAGTATACACACTAAACTTTAGGACTTACATGCTGCTCAGATACAGGTCAGACTTCATTAGCTAGGCAGCTCAATTCTGGTACCCCCCCCCCCCCCCCACACACACACTAATTGGTCTTTTGACCACATCAGAGCTTATCTTATTGGCCAAAGATCATTTAGTTTTAAAAAATTAAATAAAATGAGGCTGCCTGTCTAAATGCAGCCATACTGAACACTTCAGGCATGTTACTGTTGTGACAACCTCTGGCCTTTACACACAGTAAGGCCTTCACAATGCATTATTTTGACACCGCCTCTAAACAAGAGCTGCAGTGTAGTCGTTGCTTATTCAGGTCAGTCTGCTAGGCCCAAATATAGGCAGCATGGTGTGCCAAGCTATATTAGTAACAGCTGTAATGCTGTCGCTCCTTTTGAGTGCCACTTTACTAGTGGGCGGTCCAAAGACTTAAATAGGGGATGACAGAAATCAACACCTGCAAGATTTTTCCAGCATAGGGAAGAGTTAGTACCTGTCCCGGAAATGAAGCGTGACTTTATGGCGGCAGCATATCACCTTGCATCCCACTGCTGGTTTACCTTGGAAGCAGAGTTGGTCCCTGGATGGGAGACCAGAAGCTGCTGGAAGTGGTGTTGGAGATCCAGTAGGAGGCACTCTCCTCTGGTTAAGTAAAAAATCCCAAGGCAGTGATTGGGGACATTGCCCTGTGTTGGGTGTTGTCTTTCTGATGGAATGTTTTAATGGGTGTCCTGACTGGTCACTAAAGATCCCATGCCACTTATCCTAAGAGTATGGGTGTAAACTCTGGTGTCCTGGCTAAATTCCCATTCTGGCCTTCAAACCGTCATGGCCTCAATCTTCCAACTGGGTCATTAATCTCCCCTGTCATTTTTCTCCCGGTCATTGCTGAAAATGAGTGTTCTCAGTCAACTTACCTGTTAAAATAAAGTGTGTCACTCCGCCCACCTGCTGGTTTGAATCAGCAATAGCCACAAAGGACTTTCAAGACGATCAGAAACGAATAGGCCACAACAGCCTCAACCACTCTCAGACGAACCTGTGTTGTGTTATCCTATCTTATAACTGGCCAGCAGCATAAACCTCAGATCACATTCTTCACTGTAAAACCTACAAACATCAAAACTGGTCGGACCTGACCAACTTACGGGCCCAAAATGGTAGAGCTGACCTTCCTCAAATAAGAACATGGAATGAGCCATGGCAAAATGTGTAGAATAGCAGGAATTGTGCTGATAAACTGCAAGCAGCATGCAGCTCTCAGGAACTTGATTGGCTCACGAAAATAAATACACATTATAGGGGGTCCTAACCCGGGGGCTCATAATATTTTGGGGTCCCTGACATTAAAAAGTTTGAAAACCCTTGAACCAGAGCGCAGAATCTAGAACATCTCCATAGTATCCATCCCACTCCAGCGCGGTAGATGGCGGTAATGCACCTAATATTGGTTTCACACCGCCATAAAACCCCGAAGAAGAAAAAGGTTGTCAGACGAAAACGTGTGGGACCAGAGGTATCTCCAGACAGGACAGGAGCTTGATAACGTTGAAGGCCGAAGATTAGAGGGCAGTTCGGTAAATGTTCTACAGTCGTGAATGCATTACATGTAATTTTTATAACCAGGAAAGGGTCTTCTTGACAAGAGACAGAGCGCACGGTCGCACCACGCCACAGCTGACTGACAGATCGCCGATCGTAACTGGCGTTCGGAGTGGAGCGAAGAAACGAAGAAAGTTATCGGTCTCTTGGGCCGTTGTCTGTTTAGCACCAACGTGACTAATAAAACACTAACGTAGATACATAAATTGTATAATGGCGGACTACCTGATCAGTGGACAGACTGGTTACGTGCCCGATGATGGACTCAGCGGGCAGCAACTCTTCAACTGCGGGGACGGCCTTACCTACAAGTAATTATTGACGTTTGGCAGTCACATGGCTGCTTGTTGAAATCCATCGCAATTCGCTTGAGTTAACTTGGATAACCTTTGTAGCTAGCTAGTAACCAGAGCCGTATATTTCGTCGTTGACACATTAACTACACTAATATTTGTGCAAGCAGGGGCTTTGGGTGCTTTGTGTCATTGCATTAAATGCAATTATTTCTACCGACTCAGGTTTCCCGGCTCAACTCAGGCTTTCAAATGACAGCGAGTTAAGTAACAATTTTATTTTGGGGATTGACTCAAATCGACCAAAAATAATATCTGAAAGAAGTATATGAATATGAGGTTCTGGATAGGCCTGGCTATGTTCAGCTATGCAAGCCTGTGATTTGAACGTTCCTCTATCACCCAGAGGGTGTATTAATGAATAATAAGCCTACTTTCAGTGTCTGTTATGAAACATACACACACGACAATAACTCGTGTTTGCAGTCGGTAGACTAGTTTTCCAGCAGTTGAATTAGGAATACCAGGCATGACATTCCTTGTGACGATGTAGCTAATTATGACAACCCGAAGGCACCTCCATGTCAAGATATTATAGAATATGACTGTATTGGCATGACCAATAAGTAGTTGTTAGGCAGAAGTATAGTCTATTTGCCACAGTACCTCATCCAAGGAGAGTTTATACACGTCTTTGGCCTTATCTCTTGTCTACTCTTCAGTGAAGTTACCATCACATCTCATTCTGCGCATTCCATGCTTAATATAGGCCAAGTAGTCTCCTCCTAGAAACATGGGCCTACTTAGTACTGGTATACTTCAAAGTGAAGGCGCTTGTGCAACCGGCTGTTTCAAAATCTCAAACCGTTAGTACCAGACAGACGGTGTGCTTGGAAACATATGATTGTAATAATATATGCCATTTAGCAGATTCTTTTATCCATAGTGACTTAGTCATACTTGCATCACTTCTCGGGACCTTCAGGAACGTGTTGACAGTCAGCGCTAACGTGTAACAACACAGGACACGGTTTGCCTGCTCGTCACATGCATCAAATATCAGTTAGTCCCACATCAAGTTCCGGATAGCTCAATTTGCTCAGATGATCAAACGCTGAACTTTTGCATTCCCACTCAAGTGCTGTCGAAAGATATCGTAGAATTTGATATGCCCACTGTCAGTGATTTAAAAAAATAATAATAATAATAAAATAATAACAATTGTAAAGAAAATTACTGTATTAACCAGCTGAAGAAGGAAATTCACATTTGGCCGCCCCACGTGTGATATTGTAACACCTTACTGTACATTCTGAGACACAAATGTGTGAAATTGCATATGTGTGTGAGAATCATTGTTAGATTGTATGCAGCATGTGAAGCCTGTCCCTTCTCTCTCTCTCTCAGTGACTTCCTGATTCTCCCAGGGTACATTGACTTCACATCGGAACAGGTGGTGAGTGGAACCATTAGGGCTTCTGACCCTCCATGACCTGGTGTCATATTCATTAGTGCACGCCATAGCAAAACATTTTGCAATGTTTCTTATTGGATAAGTTCAGGTCGTCCCTTTTCAGTCCGTTTTCTTCCGTTTGTTGCCTAGTGAATACGATCGAAGATTCCATTTAAGATTACAAGGAAGACCTTCCCATTGTAATCTTGATTGGCAACCGAGCGCCGTGAAAGGTGTGTTTGTTTCTACCACAGGTGTTCGTTACAAGTAGTAACTTGTAGTAACTGGTTTGTGTCCTCTGCAGGATTTGACTTCAGCCCTGACGAAGCAGATCACCATGAAAACGCCTTTTGTATCCTCCCCCATGGACACCGTCACAGAGTCAGCGCTGGCCATTGCCATGGCAGTAAGTCTGCTGTAAACATACACACTTTAGCATGGTGACATAATGGAAGGTTTTAGTTCAAAGTCGACTCTGCAAAACACGAAGTGAACAGCAGTGTTAGGCTAACTGTCGTTTAAAAAAACGATGATCGATAATCGCGACGACAATCTTCTTCGCAGTTGTTGGCACAGTTACCAAGGAAGCAACAAGGACTACAAAAAAACGTAATTGCTGTCTCAGACCGATCACACGATGACATGAGATCACAAAGCAACAACCCCCCACCCCCCCCACCCACCCACCCACCACCACCACCCTATAAAACAGCTGATAGCAGAAACATCAACAGCTATTGGAAAACAACCAGTACCTTCTCCCAGGGTATGTTGAAGTGACTACAACAGCTGCAATTATGTGTCACTTAAAATAGTAACCTAAGATGGTTGTTTTGTAAAGCCTCCCCCCCCCTCCCCCCGGAGGCAAACATTGCAGTGGAAACATCACATAGTCCTCACTGCAAAACAAATGCCAAGAATTCACTTGAAACTAGTTGTTCTGCATAAATCCTTACATTCTATCTCTCACAAACACACACACACACAAACTGGCAAGTAAACATGTTCTTCTAATCGTCTTTCAGCTCACGGGGGGAATAGGCTTCATCCATCACAACTGCACTCCAGAGTTCCAGGCCAATGAGGTCCGCAAGGTCAAGGTGATGACCCCTACTACACGTTCTCTCTCTTTCACTCTTCGTCTCCCTTCATATTTCTCTTCTTTTGTTTCGTTACATGTGTATTTTTGTGTGTGCGTGTCTCTGCTACTCATGTTATTGTCTGCTGTCTTTTGGTTTGGTCGTCCTGCCAACCTAGTTGGAACTGTTTCACTGTAGTGTTCCCGCTAGAACAGGAAGCAATCATTTTCTCTCTCTTCTCCTATTTCATTTTTCATCTATCGCTCATGTGCTCTGGTGTGCTTTTTAAATACCCTGTAGATTTGCTGAGCCTAATAGATACCCTTACCCACTCTCCTCTCTCCCCATGTCCCTCTTTCCCCTCCCCCACTTATTCTTCCGCCTGCTACCCAATTCCTTTCTCTCGACTCCCTCCACTCTCTGCCTTCCACTCCCCCCCCCCATCCCTCAATCCCTGCTCCCTCTTTTCCCCCTCTTCTCCCGCCTCCTTCCTCTCCTGCCCTCTCTCTCTCCCAGCGGTACGAGCAGGGTTTTATCACAGACCCGGTGGTGATGAGTCCTACAGACCGCGTGGCAGACGTGTTCCAGGCCAAGGCACGCCACGGCTTCTGCGGCATCCCCATCACAGACAGCGGCCACATGGGCGGGCACCTCGTTGGCATCATCTCCTCGCGGGACATTGACTTCCTGAAGGAGGAGGAGCACATCCTGCCACTCAACGAGGTAGGTGTGGCTCAACTCGTATCACGGTGTTTACCCAGTTGCTATTTGTACATCCTGTATAATTGTGTTTAGTTGACTTCACTGCCACTCTCTAACTCGCGTCCGAAGGTACATGCTAATCTTCTTTTGTTTTCTCCTTCCTTCACCACTACAGGTGATGACAAAGCTTGAAGACCTTGTCGTAGCTCCAGCTGGAGTGACACTGAAAGAGGCCAATGAGATCCTGCAGAGGAGTAAGAAAGGTGAGGAGGCGGGACCTGGGGAGAAGGTTCACCGTTAAAATGAACGAGACTGTCATATAGCCTACGTCAACATGCCCCGTGTGTCCGAGAGGCCCCGTTCTAAATGCCATGTCTCTGTGTAGGTAAGCTGCCCATAGTGAACAAGGAGGGCTGCCTGGTGTCCATCATCGCCAGGACAGACCTGAAGAAGAACAGGGACTTCCCCCTGGCCTCTAAAGACTCACGCAAACAGCTGCTGTGTGGGGCAGCCATCGGGACGCACAACGACGACAAGTACAGACTGGACCTGCTGGTGCAGAGCGGCGTAGATGTGGTCGTACTAGTGGGTTCCTGGTTCTTCTACCCCGTCTACTTGTTATTCTCTTCATGGATACTTTCTCCATCTTTTTCTTAAGTCTGTTCTTAAAAGGGGCAGTCTGCGGTTCAAACAATAACAAAGCGGACAACCCTGCCACTATTTTGGTAAAAAGCGGAGGGATGGCGTTGGAGAAATGTAACCTTTCTCAAGACGGAGCTATGGATACAAGGACTGACCATACATGATATCCAAATTATAGTTTTAACCATGTTTTGTGGCTAGACAGTGTTTGTTTACAATTGCAATGTTTACAAACAAAGGACTACGATCATTAAGTACGACCAATGATGTGTATGGGTTACGATAGTTGAATAAGTTATATTATTCAAGAATCAATATGTGTGTGTGTATATATAATTAATTAAGTCTAAAGATCGCTGTAGCAATCACAGATTGCCCCTTTAATGTTGCTCTCGTTCATTCAGGACTCCTCTCAAGGGAACTCGATCTTCCAAATCAACATGATTAAGTACATCAAAGAGAAATACCCACAGCTTCAGGTCATTGGAGGCAATGGTGAGTGTTACACACAAATATATATATATATACACACACACACACACACACACACACACACACACACACACACACACACACACACACACACACACACACACACACACACACACACACACACACACACACACACACACACACACACACACACACACACACACACACACACACAGAAAGAGCGAGCAAGAAATGCTGCGTTCTCAGAACTGCCCTCATTTCATGATTGCACTGCACCTGCCTGTGACATTGTTGCTCTCTGTCTCCCTCTGTCTGTCTCAGTGGTAACTGCAGCCCAGGCCAAGAACCTGATCGACGCCGGGGTGGACGGCCTGCGAGTAGGCATGGGCAGTGGCTCCATCTGCATCACACAGGAAGGTGAGTCCGACCAATGGCAGACTGCCTAGCTCCCGCTCACCCGCAGCAGCTGTAACCCAATCAGGAGCCTCCAATCTGGCCACCTTTCCGCTAACGACTGAAATCGCCCTTCCGCCAACTGTAGAATTGTGTACAAAGGGTCCCATCCATAACAGGGTTCATTCTAGGTTCTTTCCTTCTCCCTCACCGGCTGTAGAGAATGCTGAAGGGTTTTGCAGAATCAATTTGTGCTGCCATATTACATTCTAATACAGGCAATTTAACTGAATAAGACCACCTGCCGAAGGACTAGAGTGTGGATCATCCTCAAACTTCAGCCAAACCGCTTCAGATCAAAACTCTGAAAACTGACAATAACACAATACAATAACAATGGACTTTCTCACAGGGGCAGGTCCTTTAGAAATCACGCGCAACTCCCCCATCAATTGTCAGTCTTACCCTCTATTTTCTGTTTCTCTTTCACCTCATCCTCCCCTCTCTCAATCATGCTATTCTATCTCTATCTTTCATGATCTGTTTTTTTTGTTTCTTATTTTCGATCTATCTCTTCCTTTATCCTTGTCTCTGTATCCGTTTTGTTGTTTTCTTTTTGTTCCCCTCTCTTACCCACCACCTCCATTTCATGTGTCGTTGTGTGGACCTCTGCTCTATTGGTTTCACACGGCCTGTGATGTCTGTCTCTCTAGCGCCTCTCAGTGTTGCTCCTGGTATAAATCTCCATAGCCCCAAAACCCCAACTACTGTAACGGGATACTGCAGTAAGTCCCTCCCACCAGGCCCCCCTACCCTGCGCAGGGCATTTTCTCTCTAATTGGCTCCACTACCACACTGTGCCCGCCTACCCCCCCGTCACAGCCTGTCTGCATTGGTTGGTTAACGGCTCTGCATCAGTAGAAGTAGTAGCTAAGCTGGCCTTGGGGTTTTGGATGCTTGTCCTTTTGTCCTTGACTAATCTGTCAGCGTGACATCACCGCCCCTTGTCTCGACATCCTCGTCATTTTAAAACTTGCAGTACATTTTAAATCAAATATAATTGTATTTGTCACATGGTTCGTAAACAACAGGTGCAGACTAACAGTGAAAGGCTTACTTGCGGGCCCTTCCCAACAATGCAGAGAAAGAAAATAGAGAAATAATTTTTAAGTTTAACACTAATTAAACTTAATTAGTAATAATAATAAATAAACAATGAGTAACAATAACTTGGCTATATACACGGGGTACCAGTACTGAGTCAATGTGCACGGGTATGAGGTAATTGAGGTAGATATGCACATGGGCAGTGTAACTAGTAGTGTAACTAGGAATAAAGTGACCGATTTTAATAAACAGTAGCGGCAGCATATTTGAGTAGTCACCGTTACTGCAAAAAGGATCAATGTAGATGGTCCGGGTAACTATTTAACTAACTGTTTAGTAGTCTTACGGCTTGGGGGTAGAAGGTGGATGCGTATGAGGAAGTGTATTTTAGTAGTGCGATTGACAGTTTGACGACATGGTGTCTGTCAGTTAGGCCGTTCACCTTCCCTCTGAAACAAGCTGAACCTGAACAGATTTCTATGTCTTTAGCAATACCAGTTACTACAGGTTGTTACTACGTTTTCAGCATCTTTCAATTTCCTGTTAAAGGTCTTTCTCTGTTGAGAATCATTAACCTGTGTGTGTGTGTGTGTGTGTGTGTGTGTGTCCCATGGATTGGATTTAACCACATTTTCTCTGTCGGCTGGACATCAACATATGTTTTCATATAGGAGTGAGGAGGGAGCCCTTAGCTCCAGATTAGACTGGCTGTTGTAACGCGTTAAGGGATCTACGTACAGTATGTCATTGCTTCTTACACCCCATTCACATGTAACAGTCATTGACTTAAGAACACTGTACTTAGGATTTACTATCTGTTTGTTCATAATAGTATTGTTCCTTTTGAGAGGGGTATAAGATGCACGTCTTCAAATGCTTCCTGGTAGTGCTGCTTTGCAATTTAATCACTTCGTATTTATGGTAATTATTTACTCAATTTCATTCCAGTCCCAGTTAGCTCATGGATATGCATATCAATCACAAAAAAAGGTGAGCGCGAAGCTAAAATAATGTTTTCCACTTTCTCAACTTCCTCCTTTTGATGTTGGCTTCAGACATATAGTAATTAACTCATGTATCACATCCGGCCGTGATTGGGAGTCCCATAGGACGGCGCATAATTGGCCCAGCGGCGTCCGGGTTTGGCCGGAGTAGTCCGTCATTGTAAATAAGAATTAGTTCTTAACTGACTTGCCTAGTTAAATAAAGGTTAAATGTAAAAAATACATAAAATGTTTAACTGTCACACAAAACGTTGAGGAAAAGAGGCCAATCTGCTACTTCTCATATTTAGTGTTGAGGAAAAAAAGCCTGCATAATAATTAATCAATCTAGTGTATTTATTAAGCCCTTTTTACACCAGCCGATGTCACACAGTGCTATACAGAAACCTAGCCTAAAACCCCAAACAGCAAGCAATGCAGATGTAGAAGCACGGTGGCTAGGAAAAACTCCATAGAAAGGCAGGAACCTAGGAAAAAACCTAGAGGAACCTGAGGGGTGGACAGTCCTCTTCTGGCTGTGCCGGGTGGAGATAATAAGAGAACATGGCCAAGATGTTCAAACGTTCATAGATAACCAGCAGGGTCAGATAATAATCACAGTGGTTGTAGAGGATGCAACAGGACAGCACCTCAGGAGTAAATGTCAGTTGGCTTTTCATAGCCGATCATTCAGAGTTAGAGACAGAGAGCTAGAGACAGAGAGCTAGAGACAGAGAGCTAGAGACAGAGAGACCAGTGTTCCATAGCCGCAGGCAGAACAGTTGAAACTGGAGCAGCAGCAGGTGGACTGGGGACAGCAAGGAGTCATCAGGCCAGATAGTCCTGGGGCATGGTCCTAGGGCTCAGGTCCACCGAGAGAAGAGAGAGTTAGAGGGAGCATACTTAAATTCACACAGGACACTGGATAAGACAGGAGAAATACTCCAGATATAACAGACTGACCCTAGCCCCCCGACACAAACTACTGCAGCATAAATACTGGAGGCTGAGACAGGAGGGGTCGGGAGACACTGTGGCCCCGTCCGACGATACCGGACAAGGCCAAACAGGCAGGATATAACCCCACCCACTTTGCCAAAGCCAGCCCCCACACCACTAGAGAGATATATTCAACCACCAACTTACCTTCTTGAGACAAGGCCGAGTATAGCCCATAAAGTTCTCCCCACGGCACGAACCCCTCCTAGGGACGGCATGAAAGAGCACCAGTAAGCCAGTGACTCAGCCCCTGTAATAGGGTTAAAGGCAGAGAATGCCAGTGGAGGGAGGGGAACTGGCCAGGCAGAGACGGCAAGGGCGGTTTGTCGCTCCGGTGCCTTTCCGTTCACTTTCACACCCCTGGGCCAGACTACACTCAGAGGACCTACTGAAGAGATGCTTCCTGAAGAGATGCTTCCTGAAGAGATGCTTCCTGAAGAGATGCTTCCTGAAGAGATGCTTCCTGAAGAGATGCTTCCTGAAAAGATGCTTGTGCTTCCTGAATTCAAAACATATAAACTCAAACCCTTTCTAAGGCTTCCTCGGTTTCAGTTGTTTTTCTTTTCATTTTATGAATGTTATTTCCCCAAATAAACATCACGTTTCTCTATTGTAGCCTAATGTTGTGTGTGTTTGGTGTACTACTTGTTGAATCATGTTTTGTGAATGGGAAATCCTATCTTACTAAATGCCAAAAGGTCCTGTCCCGTCAGCTTGCTGTGTAATCAGTTTTATAATGATTACGTTTATCAGGGAAAAACAGACGATAAAATCCAAATCATTATGAGGTTATCCACTCAAGCAAGCCAAAACCATGTTTAATACACAGCAAATCAATGAAAATATGAATTAATATTCAAATAATACTGATATGATTAATTCACTTGATAAACCAGGAAATGACAACCTAAAATGGCAGGCGAGGACAGACTGTCTGTGTGAGGATGCCTAATGTCTAGTCTGTCTCTGATGGGGGGCTACATATGAAGGGTTGGCTGGATATGCCACACCATGACGTGTCAGCCTCAATTGAACCAAGTGACACAAAGTAGGCCTCAAGCAGTCATGAGCATTGTCACTACGTGTGTGTGTTCTTTGTTCACACCTGTCCTCCTTCCCTTGTTGTCTCAGTGTTGGCGTGTGGGCGTCCCCAGGCCACCGCCGTGTACAAGGTGTCTGAGTACGCCCGTCGATTCGGGGTGCCAGTCATCGCCGATGGGGGTATCCAGACCGTGGGGCACATTGCCAAAGCCCTGGCACTTGGGGCATCTACAGGTGTGTCAGGCTCAATTCAAATACCCATACACACACCAACTGTCATTAGTCAATAATATAGCATTACCCAGTACACATAGCATTAGCCATTACACATAGCATTAGCCATTACGGCAGATAGCAAAGTGGTTAGAGCATTGAGCCAGTAACCGAAGGGTTGCTGGATCGAATCCCCGAGCTGACAAGGTAAAAATCTGTCGTTCTGCCCCTGAGCAAGGCAGTTAACCCACTGTTCCCCGGGCGCTGAAGACGTGGATGTCGATTAAGGCAGCCCCCCGCACCTCTCTGATTCAGAGGGGTTGGGTTAAATGCAGAAGACACATTTCAGTTGAATGCTTTCAGTTGTACAACTGACTAGATATCCCCCTTTCCCTTACACATAGCATTAGCCACAATTAGCATTAGCCGTTACACATAGCATTAACCATTACTTTTAGCACTTACAGGCTCACATTTAGAGACTGATATAATAATGTACTAACACACACAAATCCATCTCAAAGCATGAAAGGTACATTCTCTCATCTCTCCTCCCCTTGTCTCTCCAGTGATGATGGGCTCTCTCCTGGCTGCCACCAGCGAGGCTCCAGGTGAATACTTCTTCTCTGACGGCATCAGGCTGAAGAAATACCGAGGCATGGGCTCATTGGATGCCATGGACAAGAACCTGGGCTCCCAGACCAGATACTTCAGGTACGGAGTCATAGTTATACTAATGCACAAGTAATACAAATCTTTATTTTCCCTAAGATTGTATTCATTAGGCACCAAACGAAATAAAACAGACAAACAGGGAGGCACTACCTGAACTTGTCCAATAAGAAGCGCTTGTTGCGTCCCTTTGCAACATGTTTCGCTACGGTGTGCACTAATCAATTGCGACGACCCAGGGGCAACTAGCTCTGCAGCAGGCAGTCGCTCAAAAGACAAATAACACATAGCTGGCCCGTCCTCTCTCTCTCTCTACCCGTTTCCTCCTCCGTCTTTCTGCAGTGAGTGTGACAAGATCAAGGTGGCTCAGGGTGTGTCGGGGGCAGTCCAGGACAAGGGCTCTATCCATAAGTTTATTCCCTACCTGCTGGCTGGGATCCAACACTCCTGTCAAGACATCGGATCCAAGAGCCTCACCCAGCTCAGGTACACGTACACACACACGTCTGAATGTTTGTCAAAGTGCACCTACTTTGATACCGGCACGTGTGTGTGTGTGAGCTCGGGGGCTCCGTGTAACACTATTTGTCTTCCCCGTGCAGAGCCATGATGTATTCTGGGGATCTGAAGTTTGAGAGGAGGACGACATCGGCCCAGATGGAGGGAGGAGTCCACAGCCTGCACAGGTACTTACTGATGTGATCTAACTAGGCTGTGTTGACGATCCTACGGTGCTGTCAGAGAAGCTAACATTGCAATATATTCTTTGCTTGGTGAGGGGATTTTCTTAACATCTCAGTTTCACATACCACCTGCAAGCTCCTAGATTTAAAATGGTTCCCCTTTCCAAACAAATCTCACTTCAACCTGTTTATAGGTCTTTCCGATCTCAGCATGATTCAACATGTTGGTAATTCGTTACCAGGTCATTAATCTGTTAAACCTGCTCTTTTTCTCCCTGACTGTCTTTTCTCCCTGCAGTTATGAGAAGTGCCTGTTCTAAAGACGAGAACAACAGTAGTGGGCTGCAGACTTGTGTTCCTCAAGCGTACGCACATGAAAGCACACCCAACTACTTGACAACCCCCCTCACACACACACTAACACAAATGTCAATTATGCCTAAACCATCAGTCTTCCCCATCTGTTGTTCCCTATCTATGCTGAGGGAGAGCAGAGCATGTCTGTCTTGTCTATCCGTCAGTATTGTGATGGAGTGTTTTGGTGTTGTCAGATGCCTTCCATGTCCTACTGACGTGAATAAAGGTGAATAAGTCAAATAAAATGTTTTTTTTCCACACTTTTTTTTGTTATTGTGGTCATTTGAATGGTCATGTATCATGTGTAGAGATACAGACCTAGTTTGAAATATATGGGTATTTGTAATTTAAAAAATAAATAACAATTCTGTGTCTTATAGTATTTTCAAATAATATGTCAGAAATGAAATTCTTCAATTTTGATAATGTTCTATAAATGTCCTACTATTTGAAACTATTTTCCAAATACATTATTTCAAGTACTTGTAGAACCAAACAGACCTGGGTTCAAATGCATGGGACTATTTCAGTATTTCTATTTATAAATGCACTTCTGTGTATATTTGAATCCATGCCAATACCTTCCAAGTGTATTTAAACATTCCAATATCAACTACATGTATTTTCAAAGCAAAATACATACAAATAATTACTTTGAAATGTCTTTGAACTCGGGTCTAATGGGAAATGCCATCTAAGTTGTATGGAGTAAGGTGAGAGTTGGGGATGGAAAACCAATTAATTTAACAGATATGTAGTGTAAATAAATAGTGTTGTATTTCATTCTGTGATTTAGAGTTTATAACCTACCTGTCTGATAGACACACAGAACCATGATCCTCTTTTGGAGAGGGCAATGAGGTCTCTGGGGGGGGGGGGGGGGATCAGGGATACCTCCAAAACCACCGGACTTTCCAGGCCACGCACCAGTGGACACACACCTGCCCCACACATGCACACCTGTCCCACCGATCAGACAGACTGATGTCTTCAATTAGCAACTCCACAAGGCTGAAGCAGGGATTCATCCAACTTACTTTAACCTTGACTACTGTAACAGCTATTTGTATTGTATCGGTTGAAAAAGTAATATAGTTTACAGTACCAGTCAAAAGTTTGGACACAGCTACTCATTCCAGGGTTTTTCTTTATTACTACTATTTTCTACATTGTAGAATAATAGTGAAGACATCAAAACTATGAAATAACACATGGAATCATGTAGTAATCAAAAAAGTGTTAAACAAATCAAAATATATTTTATATTTGAGATTCTTCAAAGTAGCCACCCTTTGCCTTGATGAAAGCTTTGCACGCTATTGGCATTATCTCAACCAGCTTCATGAGGTAGTCATCTGGAATGTATTTCAATTAACAGGTGGCCTTGTTAAAAGTTCATTTGTGGAATTTCTTTCCTTCTTAATGCGTATACGGAAGACAGCCCTATTTGGTAAAAGACCAAGTCCATATTATGGCAAGAACAGCTCAAATAAGCAAAAGGAAATGACAGTCCATCATTACTTTAAGACATGAAGGTCAGTCAATATGGAACATATCAAGAACTTTGAAAGTTTCTTCAAGTGCAGTCGCAAAAACTATCAAGCGCTATGATGAAAATGGTTCTCATGAGGACCGCCACAGGAAAGAAAGACCCAGAGTTACCTCTGCTGCAGAGAATAAGCTCCTCCATGAAGCATGGAGGAGGAGGTGTGATGGTGTGGGGTTGCTTTGCTGGTGACAGTGTGATTTATTTAGAATTCAAGGCACACTTAACCAGTATGGCTACCACAGCATTCTGCAGCGATATGCAATCCCATCTGGTTTGCACTTTGTTTTTCAACAGGACACTGACCCAACACACCTCCAGGCTGTGTAAATGCTATTTGAACAAGAAGGATAGTGATGGAGTGCTGCATCAGATGACCTGGCCTCCACAATCACCCGACCTCAACCCAATTGAGATGGTTTGGGATGAGTTGGACCTGCAGAGTGAAGGAAAAGCAGCCAACAATTGCTCAGCATATGTGGGAACTCCTTCGAGACTGTTGGAAAAGCATTCCAGGAGAAGCTGGTTGAGAGGATGCCAAGAGTGGGCAAAGCTGTCATCAAGGCAAATGGCGGCTACTTTGAATAATCAAAAATATATTTTGATTAGTTTAACCCTTTTTTGGTTACTACATGATTCCATATGTGGGCATATGGGCTGTATCACTGCCTGGTACGGCAACTGCTCCCCCCATAACCGTAAGGCTCTCCAGAGTGTAGTGAGGTCTGCACAACACATCACCGGGGGCAAACTACCTGTCCTCCAGGACACATACACCACCCGATGTCACAGGAAGGCCAAAAAGATCATCAAGGACAACAACCACCCGAGCCACTGCCTGTTCACCCCGCTATCATCCAGAAGGCAAGGTCAGTACAGGTGCATCAAAGCAGGGACCGAGAGACTGAAAATCAGCTTCTATCTCAAGGCCATCAGACTGTTAAACAGCCACCACTAACATTGAGTGGCTGCTGCCAACATACTGACTCAACTCCAGCCACTGGAAAAATGTATGTAATAAATGTAGCACTAGCCACTTTAAACAATGCCACTTCATATAATGTTTACATACCCTACATTTCTCATCTCATATGTATATACTGTACTCTATACCATCTACTGCATCTTGCCATCTTGATGTAATGTATCACTAGCCACTTTAAACAATGCCACTTCATATAATGTTTACATACCCTACATTACTCATCTCATATGTATCTACTGTACTCTATACCATCTACTGCATCTTGCCATCTTGATGTAATGTATCACTAGCCACTTTAAACAATGCCACTTTTAAATGTTTACATACCCTACATTACTCATCTCATATGTATATACTGTACTCTATACCATCTACTGCATCTTGCCATCTTGATGTAATGTATCACTAGCCACTTTATATAATGTTTACATACCCTACATTACTCATCTCATATGTATATACTGTACTCTATACCATCCACTGCATCTTGCCTATGCCGTTCTATACCATCACTCATTCATATATTTTTTCATGTACATATTCTTATTCATTCCTTTACACTTGTGTGTGTATAAGGTAATTGTTGTGAAATTGTTAGGTTAGATTACTCGTTGGATATTACTGCATTGTCGGAACTAGAAGCACAAGCATTTCGCTACACTCGCATTAACATCTCCTAACCATGTGTATGTGACAAATACGATTTGATTTCTGGTGTTATTTCATAGTTTTGATGTCTTCACTATTATTATAGAATGTAGAAAATAGTAAAAATAAAGAAAAACACTTGAATGAGTAGGTGTGTCCAAACTTTTGACTGGTAAAATGTAAAAATCAGTTGGCAGGAGGTAGTGGTACAGTAGTAAAGCAATCAGAGATTGTAAGTGTTGTGACAGCAAAAGGGGGAGGGACGGAGCGAAGGAGGAGTTATGGTCAGTTGTTCTGCAGAAGTGAAAGTGAAATCGAGTCTTTGTGTATTTAGGAGGAAGTGAAGACTCATAAATAGAGGAGTGCAGACAGCAGGGTGACAGTCGAGTTGGAGCAAGCTGATGGCAACCTGAGCAAAGCATATACGGTAACTTTCTTTTCAGAAAAGGGGGACTCGTCATGTCATTTTATGGGGGGCTGTACTTTGTTTCCATTCATTTAACCATCTGTTTTTGTCCTCATTCACCTCATTCAACCCTTTCTCACTATATATGTAGCTTACCTTCAAAATACCCCTCTCGGGAGTTCTCTTGTTTTGAGTTACCGTTTTTCTGTTCCTTTCTGTTTGCGTTCTCTTCTTCTAATGATCAGATAAACACTAGCTTTCCCCTCAAACCTGAGGAGGAGGTGACTTCAATTAATAAGTGAAAGTATGCCTCTGATGATTCATTAATAGGCTTTCTGCCCTCTCTTTTCTTCTCTCTCTCTCCCCCTCTCGCTCTCTCTCTTTCACTCTCTCTCTCTCCCTCTGTCTCTCTCTCACTCTCTGTCTGTCCCTTTTAACTATTCTCTGGGTGTCTTCCAGTAAATTTGTAGCAGAGCTTATGTGAGATTTAAAGTAAAATGACGGAAGAAATAAAGTTCCACACCCAACCTATCTTTTCCTTATATCTCCCACAAACCTTTGCTTTTATAACTCTCTTCATCTGCTCCTCCTTCAATGGACTGTGACCTCCTGTGACGTCTGTCTCTCTCTCTCTATATATATATATTTATAGCTCTCTCTTCCTCTATCTCTTTCTCTTCCTCTATCTCTCTCTTCCTCTATCTCTGGCTCTTTATCTCTCTCTCTCTCTCTCTCCAGACAGTTTTTTCAAGATGTGAATGGAACAGGATAGACCAATTTCTTTTCTCTACCCCAAGAAATTGTGAAATGGGAACGGGATCCTCAAATAGTGATGTTGGCGGGTAGGATGGTAACGGAACCCATAATGCAGCTGTGTCTATGAACAGCACCTGGATGTGGGTTCCGTCTCCATCCCGTTTTGCAATATTCAACAATCTGACTGTTTCTAGTGCTGTCAGAGGGAGAACAATACTTCATGGTGTACTTGACTCAGTGAGTGTCTTTCAGCGTGGTGTGGCTTAAGTTGACACTTCAAGAACTAACAGGTGATGTTCTTCAATGACACGTTTTCTCCCGGATTGCCAAACACACTATAAGGCACCGGGAATTTCGTGTCAGCAAAGAATGGCACCAGCTTCTATCTAGGACTTGAGCAGCTTGGTGCTATTTATTTTTGATAATGTTGCATATACAGTGTAGTTTGTAAATTGATTAATCGTCAGAGAGTGTTTCTGCATTGTCGCCCTGTTCTTGTGTCCTAAATTCAAAATGGATTTGATTAACAGTATCAACTTTTTACATTGTCTGGGAACACTGCTAAATAAAATGTCCATGGATATGTTTGTACCGTCAGTTTACATTACACGGACCGTTTACATTGCGGTTAGTTTACATTTGCAGTTACCGAATCAAATCTTATTGGTCACATGCCCCGAATATAACATTTGTAGACTTTACAGTGAAATGCTTAATTACGAGCCCATTCCCAAACAGTGCAGAGTTAAAAAGTAATACAAATACCCCCCCCCCCCCCCTCCCAAAATAAGGAAATAGTAACATAATAAAAACAATAACGAGGCTTTATACAGGGAGTACCAGTACCCAGTCATTGTGCAGGGGTAGAAGGTAATTAAGGTAATACAGCATGTACATGTAGGTAGGGGTAACAGTGACTAGGCAAACAGGATATATATTAAACAGAGTAGCAACAGCGTATGTAAAGTGTGTCTATGTGTGAGTGTTATGTGTTGCGTCAATATGCATGTGTGTGTGTGTTGGAGTGTGAGTGTAGTATATGCGAGTGTGTGGGTAGGGTCTAGTGAGTGTGCATGGAGCCAGTACAAGGGAGTCAGTGCCAAACAATTAAGATATATAAATAATAAAGGGTGTCAATGTAAATTGTCCGGGTAAGCATTTGATGAACTGTCCAGCAGTCTTATGGCTTGGGTGCAGAAGCTGTTCAGGAGCCTTTTGGACCTAGACTTGGTGCTCCGGTACCGCTTTCCATGCAGTAGCAGAAAGAACAGTCTATGACTTTGGTGGCTGGTGTCTTTGGCAATTTCTCTGGCCTCCCTCGGTCACTGCATGCTATAGAGGTCCTGGATGGCAAGGAGTTCGGCCCTGGTGATTTTGTATTTGTATTTATTAAGGATCCCAATTAGCTGAGCAGCTAATCTTCCTGGGGTCCTGCAACATTAAGGCAGTTATATACAATTTAAAATATTACATGACATTTCATTTCATAACCCTTTACCCAATACATTTAGTGTGGTCCCTCAGGCCAATACTGCACTATCACATATTTACAATAAAACATCCACGTGTGTGTAGAGTGCGTGTCTTTTCATGTGTATGTGTGTTTGTGCCTGTGTGTGCCTGTGTGTGTCTCTCCTCACAGTCCTTGCTGTTCCATAAGGTGTATTTTTATCTGTTTTTTAAATTTGATTCTACTCCTTGCTTCAGTTACTTGATGTGGAATAGAGTTCCATGTAGTCATGGCTCTATGCAGTACCGTACGCCTCCCATAGTCTGTTCTGGACTTGGGGACTGTGAAGAGACCTCTTGTGGCATGTCTTGTGGGGGTATGAATGGGTGTCTGAGCTGGTGTGCTAGTAGTTTAAACAGAAGTCAATCGCTCCTCCACTTTAAGCAATGCGAGATTTACCTGCATATTATTAATGTTAGCTCACCGTGTACATTTAAGGGCCAGGCGTGCTGCCCTGTTCTGAGCCAATTGCCACACCTGTCACACCTGAACAGTAGTCCAGGTGCGACAAAACTGTATTAGTAAAGTTATTAGTAAAGATTGAAAAAAGTAAGGGGCCTGTACTGGGTCGTACGCACTACCCTCTGTAGCCTCTGTTGCGCCTTGAGTTCGAATGCTGAGCAGTTGACATACCAAGCGGTGATGTAGCCAGTCAAGATGCTCTCAATGGTGCAGCTGTATAACTTTCTGAGGATCTGAGCGCCCATGCCGAATCTTTTCAGCCTCCTGAGGGGGAAGAGGCGTTGTTCGTGCCCTCTTCACGACTGAGCTGGTGTGTTTAGACCATGATACATGTATGTCGTTAGTGAAGCGGACACCGAGGTACTTGAAAGTCTGGACCCGCATAGCAGGCATAGTCAACTTCTAATTCCACTTAGTTCGACTACGCTGAGAGTTCGTGAACATCTGTAGGCTACTGCTCAAATTAGCCTGACTGTAGGCCTGTTGGCCAATGAGCCTGAACCAGCCCTGTGTTCCTAGTCCGGCAACCTTCATATATACAGTCATTTTCTGGCACCCACCATGAGAACAGAATGATTTATTATGACCAGTTGAGTTTCTATACCAAAAAGGCTTTCTATGGCATAGTGAGAATTCATTCAGATAGAGCTCTGAAAGAGATCATGACATTATTGAAAAAGTAGGAAAGGCATTTAATAAACTGTCATGGCAATGTTGTCATACCATCTACCAAGTTCACCACTTACTTCCAAAACCCTGGACCTAGCACCTTTTCAACATGAGAACAATGTTTTGTCTTTGACTACACTTAGATGCAACAACTAGAACTTCTAGCACCTATATATTGAGGGAAGAGTTAATTGAGAGCTGCACATGTTTTATTTTATGTATAATTTCATGTCCTGCTTTGTATGTACTACCAACATGAGTTTCCAATGGTATCTAAGGCTTAGAAAGAGAGCTATGTTCCTCCCAGACCAAGGCATTCAGCTCCATGTGCCTTTTGGTCACTGGACGGGGCTCCAAGAAAACGGTTCGAGCCAACACGACTCCTGGTGTTCACAAGAGCATCACTCTCTGCGTGAACGTCTTGCACGATACCAGGGTAAACGTCCTGATCACACTCCGCGGTGTGGAGGGTCACCTGCTTGTGAGAATCACCAAAGTGAACTGCCTGGATATCACTGGTGTATTTACACAGGTAAAGGAAGATGGCGCCGGAAGAAATGGCAGCCGTTTTACAGGCGCCTAACCAATTCTGCTATTATGTGTTTGTTTTTGTACATATTGTTTCTGCCACCGTAGCTTACGGCAAAAAAAGAGCTTCTGGATATCAGGACAGCGATCACTCACCTTGGATTAGACTAAGATTTTTTCTTCAACAATCAGGATGCACAGGATGTAGTTCAGATACACGACAAGGCCAACATCCTCGTCATTGGCAGGAGAAAGAGACGCAGGTATAGAGGACACTCCGCTGACGGCGAGTGGGAAATCTGCCTAAACCATCAATATTACTTGCCAACGTACAATCATTGGACAATAAATTAGACGAGGTACAATCACGAATATCCTACCAACGGGACATCAAAACTGTAATATCTTATGTTTCACCGAATCTTGGCTGAATGACGTCATGAATAACATTCAGCTGGCGGGATATACGCTGCACTGTTTGCTTATAGATAGAGCAGCACACTCCAGTAAGACTGGGGGGGGGGGGCGGGGGTGCATGTGTATATATGTAAACAACAGCTGGTGCACAAAATATAGTATAGAGTAGAGAAATAATAGAGTAGAGTATCTCATGATAAGCTGTAGACTACACTATTTGCCAAGAGAGTTTTCATCTATATTTTTTGTAGCTATTTATTTACCACCACAGATGGATGATGGCACTAAGACCGCACTCAGTCAGCTGTATAAGGAAATAAGCAAACAGGAAAACGCCTACCCAGAGGCGGCTCTCCTAGTGGCCGGGGACTTTAATGCAAGAAAACTGAAATCAGTCTTACCTAATTTCTATCAGCATGTTAAATGTGCAACCAGAGGGGAAAAAAACTCTAGACCACCTTTACACCACACACAGAGATGCATACAAAGCTCTCCCTCACCGCCCATTTGGCAAATCTGACCATAATTCCATCTTCCTGATTCCTGCTTACAAGAAAAAACTAAAGCAGGAAGCACCAGTGACTCAGTCAATAAAGAAGTGGTCAGATGACGCAGATGCTAAGCTACAGGACTGTTTTGATAGCACAGACTGGAATATGTTCTGGAAGTCCTCCGATGGCATTGAGGAGTACACCACATCAGTCACTGGCTTCATCAATAAGTGCATCGATGACGTCGTCTCCACAGTGTCTGTACATACATACCCCAACCAGAAACCATGGATTACAGGCAACATCCGCACTGAGCTAAAGGGTAAAGCTGCCGCTTTCAAGGAGAGGGACTCTAATCCGGACGCTTATAAGAAATCCCGCTACTCCCTCAGACGAACCATCAAACAGGCAAAGCGCCAATACAGGACTAAGATTTAATTGTACTACATCGGCTCCGACGCTCGTCAGATGTGGCAGGGCCTGCAAACAATTACAGACTACAAAGGGAAGAACAGCCGCGAGCTGCCCAGTTACATGAGCCTACCAGATGAGCTAAATCACTTATATGCTCGCTTTGAGGCAAGCAATACTGAGGCATGCATGAGAGCATCAGCTGTTCTGGACGACTGTGGGATCACTCTCTCCGTAGCCGATGTGTGTAAGACCTTTAAACAGGTCAACATTCACAAGGCCGCTGGGCCAGACGGATTACAAGGACGGGTGCTCTGGGCATGTGCTGACCAACTGGCAGGTGTCTTCACTGACATTTTAAACATGTCTCTGATTGAGTCTGTACTACCAACATGTTTCAAGCAGACCACCATAGTCCCTGTGCCCAAGAATACTAAGGTAACCTGCCTAAATGAATACAGACCCGTAGCACTCACGTCCGTAGCCATGAAGTGCTTTGAAAGGCTGGTCATGGTTCACATTAACACCATTATTCCAGAAACCCTAGACTCACTCCAATTTGCATACCGCTCAAACAGATCCACAGATGATGCAATCTCTATTGCACTCCACACTGCCTTTTCCCATCTGGACAAAATGCTATTCATTGACTATATCTCAGCGTTCAACACCACAGTGCCCTCAAAGCTCATCAATAAGCTAAGGACCCTGGGACTACACACCTCCCTCTGCAACTGGATCCTGGACTTCCTGACGGGCCGCCCCCAGGTGGTAAGGGTAGGTAACAACACATCTGCCACGCTGATCCTCAACACTGGAGCCCCTCAGGGGTGCGTGCTCAGTCCCGTCCTGTACTCTCTGTTCACCCACGACTGCATGGCCAGGCACAACTCCAACACTATCATTAAGTTTGCAGACGACACAACAGTGTCGCCTGATCACTGACAACAATGAGACAGCGGATAGGGAGGAGGTCAGAGACCTGGCCGGGTGGTGCCAGAATAACAACCTATCCCTCAACATAATGAAGACAAAGGAGAGGATTGTGGACTACAGGAAAAGGAGGACCGAGCACGCCCCCATTCTCATCGATGGGGCTGCAGTGGAGCAGGTTGAGAGCTTCAAGTTCCTTGGTGTCCACATCACCAACAAACTAGAATAGTTCAAACACACCAAGACAGTCGTGAAGAGGGCACGACAAAGCCTATTCCCCTTCAGGAAACTGAAAAGATTTAGCATGGGTCCCCAGATCCTTAAAAGGTTCTACAGCTGCAACATCGAGAGCATCCTGACTGGTTGCATCACTGCCTGGTACGGCAACTGCTCAGCCTCCGACCGCAAGGTTCTACAGAGGGTAGTGCGTACGGCCCATCACTGGGGCCAAGCTGCCTGCCATCCAGGACCTCAATACCAGGCGTGTCAGAGGAAGGCCCTAAAAATTGTCAAAGATTCCAGCTACCCCAGTCATAGACTGTTCTCGCTGCTACCGCATGGCAAGCGGTACCAGAGCGCCAAGTCTAGGACCAAAAGGCTTCTCAACAGCTTTTACCCCCAAGCCAGACTCCTGAACAGCTAATCAAATGGCTACCCGGACTATGCATTGTGTCCCACCACTTTAGTTACTTATGTGTCTTTACTTATCTATTTTTTTAAAAACTGCACTGTTGGTTAAGGGCTTGTAAGTAAGCATTTCACTGTAAGGTCTACACCTGTTGTATTCGGCGCACATGACAAATAACTTTGATTTGAGGTAGTTCTCTGCAAAGTCAATATGCACAATGATATCCTCTTTCCCCAGATTCTCTTTTAATTATTTCAGTTTGGAGTATTGGTGTTGAATGTTGTACACATGTTTCACATACTTCTCTTTCAATCCTTTGGAGATGTCCTCCAGTACAATCTGCAGTGTGCCACCTACCTTTTCTTTTACTGTCAAATGTACAGTGAACTTCTCCATGTTTCCCTCTTTGTTTTTCTTCTCTCCAGCTTTGTTTTTCCACTCAAACCACCATGTCTGCATCAAAGTCAGATGTTTTAAGCTCTTTTGCTTGGCAAAGGAAGCACTCTCTGTACATGCACTCTTTCTTCAGGTTCTCACACCACAAAGACTCAATAAGGTTCTCAATGTTTGCTGCAGCTGATCACTTTGTGATGCTGTAGTTTGTCCACCATGTACTGGAGGTTGGCGTGGGTTTTGCAGAGGCATGTGTCCCTATCCTGGACTGCTGGCTTGACAACCCAAAAAGGACACATTTTGCAGAATTCATAGTAGGAAATGTGAATATCTGAATATTCCCTCTTAAACTTCTGATAAAGGTTCTGAATTGTGCCATTCAAGAAGCACTTCTGCTTTTCCTTCTTGTTCCTCGTTATTTTGTCATTTTTCCATGTTGTTGCTCTTCTATTGTCATCACGTTCATAGAATCTAGGGGTTTTCTCTTCTGTGGCAGTGCTAATTCCATTACACTGATTTTTCCTGGAGTATTGAAGACTTGATGGCCTGTTTTCATTTGTCCTCATTGCTTTTGGTGAAAAACTAAATTTTCTGTTTGTGGCATTGACCAGGCCATACTTTCTCAGAATGTTGCCACTGAGCATTTTTGAAGCCACTTGTTTGTCCTTGGCACTGGTAAATGTGTTGATACTTTTGCTTTACCTCTGCAATGATGGCATATTGACACAGTAAAATCCTTCTCAAGTTCTTTGGAGTTTCCTTCATTTGCTGTTAAGGCTTTGTGGAATCTTGTCTCACCAGTTTCTTCATCAGTCGATCATACCTTTTCTTGCATTTCTCAGCTTTCTCAGTTTGACATTTGCCATGTAAAGATCTTTGTATGTTTTTGAGCGACTTCTTACAACATTATTCCTTCCAGCAAGTATTCGACTACTCATTTATGTTGCAGACAATGAGGAAGGGGTATCAGGGCTTGCATCAGTGTCAGGTAAATTAGGGGCAGGTATGTTGGCCTCATATTCTGGCTGCAAGTCATCTGGTGACTGAGGTGAGGTGTTGCCTGATAGGTAGGTCTCCATTGCAACTGTTCTCTTTAAAGTCTGTCTTCTTTTCCGTTGGTTGCATTTCCATTGCCTTCTCTTGTTTCTTTGTTCTGCTTTGTAAGCTCAGAGATAGATTTCACTTCTCCCTTCTCTTTTTATTTCCAGTATTTCTCCCTGTCTTTTTGCAGATATTCCTGGTATCGTAAAGGATAATTTTTTATTTTGCTTCTATATGTCTGTAATTTCTAAAATATACTTAAGTATCAAAAGTAAAGTATAAATAATTTCAAATTCCTTATATGAAGCAAACCAGATGGCACCATTTTCCAGTTTTTTAAATGTACGGTTAGCCAGGGTTACGTTCCAACACTCAGACATAATTTACAAACAAAGCTTGTGTTTAGTGAGTCCTCTTGATCAGAGGCAGAAGAGATGACCAGCCATGTGATACACTGTCACAATATGTTTCCATGGTAACTAAATTAAAATTCTCTTGAAAAAACTTTATTAATGAGGAATTTGTCCTCAGTTGTGGAAATGACACCATTACCTAAAGGCAGGTATATTTTGTTTAAAAACAATATAAAGAGTATACTCACAATACATATTGATATAGATTTAATTTAATCTTTCTCTAGTAGATAACATTAATAATTAATTACACATTATATAATGTTTTCTCATAGAAAAATATAGTAGAAGCGCAAAAGTCTGGGTCAGGGACAAGGGCAAAACAGTGAACTTGAGGTATAAAATTTATCTGATATGTAGCTGAAATACTTGATAGAGAGGTGTGAAAAAAGTATGGGGTGATTGTAGTGTGAACTTAACAAATAAAGAATAACAAATTATAATAATTTAAATTAAATAAATCCCTGCGAGGACATAGATGTGCCCGTAGTTGCAGAATCACCATTAAATTACCAACATTGTTGATGAAAGTTAATTTACTATGAATTTCATAGACTGTGCTAAACAGCCAACATTGCCACACACAATATGGCGCCGTAAACTCGCGCTTTTGCCCTGCTTCACAAGGAAACGGGACTTAGGGAAACAACATTTGCACTCTACAGTTCCGCATTGTGGTTATCATGCAGTCATTCACAGCCAATACGAGATCGATCGACTAGAGCCGAGGAACACATTTTTGTCTATTTGAAAAGTTAGCTGTCATAAACACAAATGATTACTATACCGTTTAGCTCAGTTGAAGTGATGATTAGGTTGTGAGTTAGTGATGGAGAACATTGACGAGACACCGTTTCGGATCACCCGTACCGTCCAAGCTCTGGGCTCTGCACTACGGGGAGAGCCTGAAAATGTTCCCGATGCCGGTCAGGGTAGCGGGGACAGAATCTCGAGTGAGCCGGAGAAGCTTTGGTTTAAAGAAAGCAGCTCTAAGAATCTCCAAAACAGGGACTTCTTGTCACCCACTACGGTGCTGAATACGCTTTATGCAGACGGACAGGTCGGTGTGCTAGATAGATAGCTTCTTAATATTATTATTTAATTCATTTGAACCCCATTATATTTTTCCTTTGAATTGTTTGCAGTTGGGTGCACTGGTTATAACGCATGGGTTGACAGACAGACACACGCACAGTTGACAGCACACGCTTTTCTTTTTGACAGGTTGAAGAGTCTTGAGAGATGTGGAGGCTAATTATTTTACCCCGACCTATCTTCAACATCCACTTTATGATTGTGAACCAAATGGAATTAATACATTTTCATATTTGAGACCGTTGACATTGTCCTCATCGACATAACATTTAAACCCTGCGGCAAAAATTATTAACCCATGACTGGCAAATCTAATGTGGGTCACTCACAACAAAATGTGGCACCGTGTTTTTACATGGGGTCTATCATCTCGCGAGACGATGTTAGCATGGCATCGCCAAGGCGTTGCGAGGTCAGACACAGTGATAAATCCCGCCTATTTGTACAATTTCTCTTCTTAAAGTGTGATTTTCAACCTAACCACACTGCTAATGTTATGCCTAACTTTAAATTAAGATCTAAAAGTACATTTTAGTTTTCATACATTTTTATGATATACACAATTTTGGCTTTGTGGCTGTGGTAACTAGTGGAAACCCGTTGCTGACGCATGCCAGATCTGGATAGGTATTTTATGTATCAGAAAACCACATCATATGTTATAGCAATCTGTCAGTCGATGATGTGGAACTCAACCATTGGTTGATGCATGGTTTGAGAGGGGATCGTGACCAAAGTAGTTGCATGGTTGCGTACCCTGCTCAGACGTTGCATGCGTGCCCGACGTCATCGACTGTGCCGTCGGGCACCAGATTGCTATATCATATGATGTGGTTAGCTGATACTAAATTACCTATCCAGGCATTGTAAGATCTGGCATGTGTCAGCAACGTCTGAGCAGGGGAACACGAACAGACTCATGCAGTAGGCAAATTAGGTCTATCCCACTGAAGGCAGAAGGCTACTACTACTGCAATATTGTTTTTGACTGTGTGATTGATAGTGTATATGTCTTAGAATTTGAGAAGAACTGTCTGCAATCCATGGACAGTATGTAAGTGTGATGTGTTTGTGTCTAGGTTCCCCCAGTAGTGATGGGTAGAGTGCTGTCTCTGAAAGGGTGTGGGGTTCTCCCTGTGGCTGGTGGGGAGGTCATGGGAGAGGGGCTGAGGGTGCGGGTCGACCGGATTGCTGCCTTTCAGAAGGTCCTGAGTGGAGTGTCGGCGTACCTGAAGCCTCCTAGCCAGAGACAGGGGGGTGTGGTGCTCAACTGCCCAGCCCTTCACCCCAAACCCAATTTACCCTCCCCCGACACACTCACGCTGGGGCAACTACGCACCGTGCTGCTGACTGACCATTTAGGGGCGCTACTGAGGAGACAGGGGTGAGTTAGGACATGGTTCGATAACTCATCTGGCATTATGTCACTGTCCAGTACATTGTATGTATCCACGTTGTGTATGTTCATGCAGTATGTGCCGGCTTGGTTAAATATGTGTTATACTGAGTATAGAGGGTTTTGCATTCTCACCATATCATATACCAGTGTTGGTAACTTCCCTGTTTTTCTCAGGTTTACTGTGTCCTGCTGCCCTGTGCTGCCTGAAGATAGCAACATCATCGTCTTCCTCCGAATACTTGGCGTCGATTGGCCGTCAGTGCCGGTCAGCTGGACCAATGACGAGCGGGAGGAGAAGATGTTGGAGGCTTTACAGAATTCCCCATACAAAGAAATAGAGGAGACAGATGGAGGAAGGAGAGAGAGTGAAGGAAAGAAGATGGAGGGAGAGAAGGAGTGGACGCTCAGGGTGAACTTGAAGAGGGTGTTTCAGGAGGAGCAGCTGCCAGGGTATGACCCCAGCCTTGGTACCTGTACAGGTGAGACATGAAGGATCTTTGACCTAGGTTAGGACCTGGGGATTGGTTGTAAATGTGTTAACCTGAGATTAACACATTCATTGGCAAAGACAGAAGGTTTGGGTCAAATTGGTCTGTAAGGCGTCTAGGTGTAGCAGGTAAGACGGAGTCAGGCGCAGGACACAGAGATGAGTAATTCACGTAACTTTACTCAAAACAACAAATATTCAAAGAAGGAAAATAATCAAGCTCACAAAATACAGACCAACTTACAACGAACAAACACGCACAAAACCATGGGGGAACCAGAGGGTTAAACAAGGAACATATAATTATGGGGATGGAAACCAGGTGTGTACAATGAAGACAAAACAAATGGAAAATGAAAAGTGGATCGGTGGCGGCTAGAAAACCGGTGACGTCGACCGCCGAACGCCGCCCGAACAAGGAGAGGGACCAACTTCGGCGGAAGTCGTTGCATGGTCAATACAATGGAATTATCTCATATGGAACTAAGTCTATAATATGACGCCTTTAGATATGAAAATTACTGTAATGTAGCCGAGGTAAATAAAACCTCCATAGCTTAACAGTCCATTATAGATTTGACTTAAGGACTGTCTAACATAATTCATGTGATTTATCCTCAGTGCATAGAGACAGTGTGTCTCATCTGGCCCAACTGGACAGGGCTACTACAGACTGCACAGTGAGTCAAGATTTCTAATCCCCAACGCTTTAAACATCAAGCTTTACCCGTGTACTACTATAGTAATACTATATCTATAGCCGTGTACTACTATAGTAATACTATATCTATGGCCGTGTACTACTATAGTAATACTATATCTATGGCCGTGGGCTACTATAGTAATACTATATCTATGGCCGTGTACTACTATAGTAATACTATATCTATGGCCGTGGACTACTATAACGTCTCATGTTAGGTTTTCACATCTCTTATTGACCTAGGTATCCACAGAAACCGCAGTACATGTCACTTCCTGTCAGGATGAGTTCCGTCAGCAGCAGATAGCGATGCTATGGAGAGCCAGCGGTGCAACAGTGACACAGGTTTGTTTGACAGAACGACACATTAACTAACACATAATGGTGATCTGTACTTCACCATCACAGCAGGTTGGTGGCACCTTCAACGGGCTCGTGGCAATATCTGGAGGGGAATCAATGGAATGGTATCAAATACATCAAACACATGGTTTCTATGTGTTTGATGCATATCCATTTGTTCTGTTCCAGCCATTTTTATAAGCCGTCCTCCCCTCAGCAGCCTCCACTGTTCACCATACTAACCAATAGAGGTGCACCCAGGGGTGAAAGTAAGCCGATGTGGTCCGGTACAGAGTACCGGCAAAATAAATACTGCCAAAACAGCTTACCGGTAAAATATGAGACTATCACAATAATTAAAACAAAGATGGAAAGAAAACTAGGCTATTTCACAATCATTTATCATTACCGCCTGTCAGCCGCATGAGAAATTAGCGAATAGTCTTGAAAATGGGTGGTATGCGCTTCAAAATGCATTGTGGTTGGAGATGAACACAAACATTTTGCCATGGCAGAGATGACTGGCTGCCGAGACTGAGACCCGCTCGGACAACAGTGGACACATCAAACAATTCAGGCTGTGAATTGTGTCCCAAATGACAATCACAGAATGACATGACACTTTTTGGTGTTTTTAGAGACGTCTCTTTCCATTCGTCAAATGGCGGGTGCACAGCGCACTGTTTTTGATGCTGGAATTATGCCGGACGAATGTGCGCAGCTAGCCTACTTTTTCAAGTGAATTGTTTGACAATCAGATGAAAAGGTAATACATTTTTACAGCTAAATGACTTGTCGTTACTGTTACTCCCATGCAAGCACGTGTATGCATAGGATGTCCTGTACTGGGAAGAAATGAAATCTACTTTCTCCACTGGGTGCACCAATACATTTGTCTGACGACTGATCCAAGTACCAAGTGTTTACTCTTGAGGATCAGCCGATGCCTACCAAGTTTCTATCACTCTAAATGTCAAGCTCCTGCCTCCAACCCTGGGAAACTATTCTCCACGTTCTCCTCCCTCCTCAATCCTCCACTTCCCTCCCTCTCTGTGGGCGACTTTATCAACCACTTTGAAAAGAAGGTTGGCGACATCCGCTCCTCATTCACTCAGCCTACTGAGCCCACTGGTCCCACTCACACAGAACTACGCTACGCCTTGACCTCTTTCTCCCTTCTCTCTTCCTGCCACTAGTGATGTCCGGCCACCCGACAACCTGCCCGCTTGACCCCATCCCCTCGTCCCTCCTCCAGACCATCTCTGGAGACCTTCTCCCATTTCTCACTTCCTTCATGAACTCATCCCTGACTGTTTCCCCATCTGACTTTAAGATGGCCAGAGTCGCTCCCCTCAAGAAGCCAACACTCGACCCCTCTGACGTCGAAAACAACAGAGCGGTATCCCTTCTTTCTTTTCTTCCCAAAACACTTGATTGTTCGGTCTCTGACCAACTCTCTTGTTATCTCTCTCAGAACGATCTTCTTGACCCTTAACTAGTTCTTCTTTAAGGCCACTCGCTCAACTGAGACCGCTCTCCTCTGTGTCTGCTCTGCCAAAGCTGACTCTCTCTCCTCTGTTCGTATCCTCCTAGATCGATCCGTTGCCTTCGACACCGTGAACCAATAGATCCTCCTTGCCACCCTCTCAGGGTTGGCCGTCTCAGGCTCTGCACACTCCTGGATTGCATCCCACCTGGCAAGTCGCTCTCACCAGGTGGCGTGGAGAGGATCTGTGTCTGCATGATTTGCTCTCACTGCTGGTGTCGCCCAGGTCTCGGTTCTAGGCCCCCTCCTCTTTTCTCTTTACGCCAAGCTCTGTCATCCTCACATGGTCTCTCCTGTCATTGCTATGCAGATGACACTCATATACTCCACCCCCCCCCTTCTAACACCCAGCTGGAGACATGCATCTCTGCGTGCTTGGCAGACATCTCAGCTTGGATGTCGGCCCACCACCTCAAGCTCAACTTCGACAGAACGTGTTTGACAACTCCAAGGTGTTCCCCTTCCAGAGTGCAAAGAACCTTGGCGTGACCCTGGATAAACTCCCTGTCGTTCTCTGCAAACATCAACGCAGTGACTCGCTCCTGCAGGTTCATGCTCTACAACATTCGTAGAGTACGACCTTTCCTCACACAGGAAGTGGGGCAGGTCCTAATCCAGGCATTTGACATCTCCCGTCAAGACAACTGCAACTCTCTGTTGGCTGGGCTCCCCGCTTGTGCCATCAAACCAGAGTATATGAGCAGAGCTGGAGCGGAGCGTGCCCAATTTGACTGGAGCGAGATTCTCAAAGGCTGGAGCATCAGCCTTCTCGCCATCTCCAATTTTGCTCCAGTAGCGCTCACTTCATGAGCTCAGGGCATGCCCGGTCCAGCATGCATTTGTAGTCTACTTGCGTGCTGCTATAACCCCTTAATGTCATGGAGTTCGCTAAATATTTCCATAAAGAAACTGATAAAATACACAGGTGCAAAGTCAAGGTGACTTATAAAGATGAGGACCAAGAGAAAGAGAGGGAGTGCGGTGGTGTAGAGTCCACAACTAAATAATCATTGTGGAATCTGAAAAGACACGTATCCCGAAAGCATGATAGTGCACTTACTATGTGCACATGCTAAAAGAAAGGAACGAGCTGGGTAGATAACTAAGTGTGTCATTATAGCAACGTATTTCTAAACTAAACATCAGATCTCTTAACGTTTAGCACATTTATTGTTCTATTATCTATACCATAGGCCATAATTGATTTTGGGCCCGTTAGGCCTGGCATGTTCCCACATTCAAGGAGCTTTCCATTTTGATTGGGTTATTTTGCCTAAAAACCTTTAGGCCTACCTATAGAAAAAGTAATAAAAAAACACATCTGCATCTCTGCCCAGCCAGGCAAGAATGGCCAAAAGAGTGTTTATCATCCCCAGTGGCTCTACAAGTGTGGAGAGGATATTCTCCGCTGCTGGCCTGCTCTCCAGGCACCATCACATGAAACCACAGACTGGCCAAACTCATGTTTCTAAAAATGTATTCTAAAAATGAATTCAAACGCACTAATAAGTAATTTCTCATTTAATTTGTATTTAATTCTAAGTAAATCACAGCCTATATGCGCAATTTATAGACTATAATGATTTAATACAACAAAATGTTGTTTAAATGGTGAGCGCTTTATGTCCCTACCGGCCTATTGTCACACTCGCAAATGCTTCACGGTGTATTTATTTGTAGGCTATAGCCTTGAAATCATAGAGCCTAAATAATTCCTTCTTAGGCTCCCTTGTCGGGCTCCTGACCTATTTAAAGTGCTGTTTAATATGACGTGTATCCTATTTGAAATTATGTGTGCTTCTTACATTCAGCTTTTCATGTTTATTCAAATACTTTTCATTCAAATCCATATGGTTTGGTTTCAATACTTCAAAACCAAATGGTAGGTCCAGGTAGTCACAAAAATAGATGGGTGTTGGTAAAATTGTGATTTTAATGAATGGAGTGAATTTGGAGCGGAAGTTTTTGTTGTTGTTGTGAGTGCGGAGCGGTTTTTAACGGAGCAGTTGGAAAGGACATGGAGCGCTCAACTCCGCTCACATGCTCTGCATCGAACCCATGTAACTTATCCAGAATGCCGCAGCCCGCCTGGTGTTCAGCCTTCCTAAGGACTTCCATGTCACCCCGCTCCTCCGCACACTCCACTGGCTTCCAGTCAAAGCTCACATCCACTACAAGACCATGGTGCTTGCCTACGGAGCAGCAAGGGGAACTGCCCCTCCATACCTTCAGGCTATGCTCAAACCCTACACCCCCAACACGAGCACTCCGATCTGCCACCTCTGGTCTCTTGGCCCTCCCACCCCTATCTGAGGGCAGCTCCCACTCAGCCCAGTCGAAGATCTTCTTTGTCCTGGCACCCCAATGGTGGAACAAGCTTCCCCCTAAAGTCAGGGGGGAAAACGTCTGAAACCCGACCTCTTTGAAGAGTATCTTTAAAGCTAAAATATGTAACTTATTGGGCGACCCGACCAAATTCACGTAGAAATGTGTGTTATAGATCTGTCATTCTCATTGAAAGCATGTGTAAGAAGCAGTAGATCTGCTTTCTGTGCGCTATTTTTATGCTGCCAGTTCTTTTAAGTTTAGTTTTTGCGTCTTTTACTTTCGGTTTTGTACACCAGCTTCAAACAATATTTAGCGTTATAAAAATAGATCTCACAGCGTTTTAGATGTTACAATGGTTCTCTACACTATAGTTGATTGTTTTGTCACATTAACTGAAATTAGGCGAGCTATTAGAATTTTAGCAACCAGGAAATGAGGGCGCGATTTCTGCATAAAGCAGCTTTAAACAACTCCAAAATGAAAGAAAATGGCACTGACTTTGCTGATTTTAAATACTTTATTGAGGGAAAATGTAGTTAAAACGATTGTGATGGGTTGTTGTCTCACCTAGCTATCTTAAGATATGCACTAATTGTAAGTTGCTCTGGATAAGAGCGTCTGCTAAATTACTAAAATGTCAAATGATTGACAATATTGCTTTATGCATCCACAAAACAGTCTCTCAACCTATCCTGGCTGCAACCAGATACATTATGAGTGAAGCAGTTTTCCCTCTTTCTGTTTCTCAGAGGCATCTAGTTTGTGGACCAGTGAAGACTCCTGGAAGTCACCTCAGTGCGGCCCAGTATCTCCAGTAAGAACTACATCTAGTTTTATTCATTTGATTTCTCTTTAGTCCCAGCACCTAAGTATATCACTCTTTAGTCCCAGCACCTAAGTATATCACTCTTTAGTCCCAGCACCTAAGTATATCACTCTTTAGTCCCAGCGCCTAAGTATATCACTCTTTAGTCCCAGCGCCTAAGTATATCACTCTTTAGTCCCAGCGCCTAAGTATATCACTCTTTAGTCCCAGCGCCTAAGTATATCACTCTTTAGTCCCAGCGCCTAAGTATATCACTCTTTAGTCCCAGCGCCTAAGTATATCACTCTTTAGTCCCAGCGCCTAAGTATATCACTCTTTAGTCCCAGCGCCTAAGTATATCACTCTTTAGTCCCAGCGCCTAAGTATATCACTCTTTAGTCGCAGCGCCTAAGTATATCACTCTTTAGTCGCAGCACCTAAGTATATCACTCTTTAGTCGCAGCACCTAAGTATATCACTCTTTAGTCCCAGCACCTAAGTATATCACTCTTTAGTCCCAGCACCTAAGTATATCACTCTTTAGTCCCAGCACCTAAGTATATCACTCTTTAGTCCCAGCACCTAAGTATATCACTCTTTAGTCCCAGCACCTAAGTATATCACTCTTTAGTCCCAGCACCTAAGTATATCACTCTTTAGTCCCAGCACCTAAGTATATCACTCTTTAGTCGCAGCACCTAAGTATATCACTCTTTAGTCCCAGCACCTAAGTATATCACTCTTTAGTCCCAGCACCTAAGTATATCACTCTTTAGTCCCAGCACCTAAGTATATCACTCTTTAGTCCCAGCACCTAAGTATATCACTCTTTAGTCGCAGCACCTAAGTATATCACTCTTTAGTCGCAGCACCTAAGTATATCACTCTTTAGTCGCAGCACCTAAGTATATCACTCTTTAGTCCCAGCACCTAAGTATATCACTGTGCTCCACCGTCTGCTCGAAGGTAGTCTTCTCAGATCTCAAATGTAGTCTCTACAGATCTCCTCGAGCCTCTGTATGTGTGTCTGTCTCATGGGGTCTTTGTTCGCCCTGTCCTATAGACTGAGAAGAGTGCAGATGAAGGAGGCCTCAGAGATGAAGTACGGCGAACAAGTCAAAGGTGAGTGTGCTCAATTTGTCTGAAGTGCATTTTGTAACGCGTGTGTACTTTTTAATGTGTATGAGAGGCACTGATTTGTATGATTAGGCAGTGGTGAAAAGTACTTAAGTAAAAATACTTTAGTGTGCTACTTAAGTCGTTTTGGGGGGTATCTTTACTATTTCTAATTTTACTTTTGCTTCACTACATTCCTAAAGAAAATAATGTACTTTTTACTCCATACATTTTCCCTGACACCCAAAAGTAGTCGTTACATTTTGACAGGAAAATGGTCCAATTCACTCCTGGTCATCCCTACTGCCTCTGATCTGGTGGACTCACTAAACATAAATGCTTTGTTTGTAAATTAATGTCTGAGGGCTGGAGTGGGCTCCTGACTATCCGTAAATAAATAAAAAACAAGAAAATGGTGCCGTCTGGTTTGCATAATATAAGAAATTTGAATGAATGAATACATTTACTTTTGATACTTATACTTTTTTACTTTACTTTTGATAAGTATATTTATAACCAAATACGTTTAGATTTTTACTCAAGTACTATTTTACTGGATTATTTTCTATTAAGGTATCTTTACTTTCACTCAAGTAGAGCATTTGAGTACTTTTTCCACGACTGAATAGGGTATGTGATTTCTTTCCTTAATACTCCAAATCATTTTCCAGGCCAGAGTTGGGATGACATCATCAAGGTCATGACCTCAGCCACTGTGAGGTTTGAGCTACTCTCAACGGTCCATATGAGCCCGGTGAGTCTTAGCTGTGCCACTAGAGATTCTGGGTTCGAGTCCTGGCTCTGTTGCAGCCGGGCGCTTCCGGGAGACCCATGGGGTGGCGCACAATTGTCCGGGTTCGGGTCGGGCTTGGCCGACAGGGATGTCCTTGTCCCATTGTGCACTAGCGACTCCTGTGGCGAGCCGGGCGTTGTGCATGCTGACACGGTCCCTAGGTGTACTGTGTTTCCTCTGACACATTGGTGCGGCTGGCTTCCGGGTTAAGTGGGCAATGTGTGTGTGTGTGCACAGTTGTGCACACCGATAATCATGTGTGTGTGTGTGTGAACTGGTAGCGTGCTGGCCTACCTTGCTCTCCAGGGGGTTTGTGCCTGGCTGGTGTTGTGTTGAGTCAGAGCTGACTGGCAGACTGACACCTGTTTTAACACACAGGTCACCCTGGATGTGCAGAGGGAAGGCAGTGTGTCCACCAAAGGCCCCAGAGGCGGAGTCTTTGTCATGTACAACTGTGCTCGGCTCCACACCCTCTTTGACAGTTACGAGCGAGGCATGGAGAAGGGTGAGACACGCAAGGCAACATGATGGTGATATGGTAGATGTGACTGGCTTATCCGAAGTGACTCACAGTACTCTATATTTCTAGTCCAACCACAATCTAACACTTCCACACCCAACTGAACCACACAGTTGAACATACACTACCAATATACACTGCTCAAAAAAATAAAGGGAACACTTAAACAACACAATGTAACTCCAAGTCAATCACACTTCTGTGAAATCAAACTGTCCACTTAGGAAGCAACACTGATTGACAATAAATTTCACATGCTGTTGTGCAAATGGAATAGACAAAAGGTGGAAATTATAGGCAATTAGCAAGACACCCCCAAAAAAGGAGTGATTCTGCAGGTGGTGACCACAGACCACTTCTCAGTTCCTATGCTTCCTGGCTGATGTTTTGGTCACTTTTGAATGCTGGCGGTGCTCTCACTCTAGTGGTAGCATGAGACGGAGTCTACAACCCACACAAGTGGCTCAGGTAGTGCAGTTCATCCAGGATGGCACATCAATGCGAGCTGTGGCAAAAAGGTTTGCTGTTTCTGTCAGCGTAGTGTCCAGAGCATGGAGGCGCTACCAGGAGACAGGCCAGTACATCAGGAGACGTGGAGGAGGCCGTAGGAGGGCAACAACCCAGCAGCAGGACCGCTACCTCCGCCTTTGTGCACAATGCTCTTTTGGTCAGAGGCCGAGCAGTTGCCATACCAGGCAGTGACGCAACCAGTCAGGATGCTCTCGATGGTGCAGCTGTAGAACCTTTTGAGGATCTGAGGACCCATGACAAATATTTTCAAGCTCCTGATGGGGAATAGGTTTTGTTGTGCCCTTGTCATGACTGTCTTGGTGTGCTTGGACCATGTTTATTTGTTGGTGATGTGGACACCAAGGAACCTGAAGCTCTCAACCTGCTCCACTGCAGCCCCGTTGATGAGAATAGGGGCTTGCTCAGTTCTCTTTTTCCTGTAGTCCACAATCAGCTCCTTTGTCTTGCTCACATTGAGAGAGAGAGAGAGAGAGAGAGGTTGTTGTCCTGGCACCACATGGCCAGGTCTCTGACCTCCCTATAGGCTGTCACGTTGTTGTCGGTGATCAGGCCTACCACTGTTGTGTCGTCTGCAAATTTAATGATGGTGTGATGTGTTGTTACCTACCCTTACAACCTGGGGGCGGCCCGTCAGGAAGTCCAGGATCCAGTTGCAGAGGGAGATGTTTAGTCCCAGGGTCCTTAGCTTTGTGATGAGCTTTGAGGGCACTGTGGTGTTGAACGCTGAGCTTTAGTCAATGAATAGCATTCTCACATAGGTGTTCCTTTTGTCCAAGTGGGAAAGGGCAGTGTGGAGTGCAATAGAGTTTGCATCATCTGTGGATCTGTTGCGACGGTATGTTAATTGGAGTGGGTCTAGCGTTTCTCGGATGATGGTGTTGATGTGAGCCATGACCAGCCTTTCAAAGCACTTCATGGCTACAGACGTGAGTGCTACGAGTTGGTAGTCATTTAGGCAGGTTACCTTAGTATTCTTGGGCACAGTCACTATGGTGGTCTGCTTAAAACATGTTGGTATTACAGACTTGGACAGGGAGAGGTTGAAAATGTCAGTGAAGACACTTGCCAGTTGGTCTGCGTATGCTCGCAGTACACGTCCTGGTAATCTGCCTGGCCCTGCAGCCTTGTGAATGTTGACCTGTCTAAAGGTCTTACTCACATCGGCTGCGGAGAGGGTGATCACACAGTCTTCCGGTACAGCTGGTGCTCTCATGCATGTTTCAGTGTTATTTGCCTCGAAGCGAGCATAGAAGTAGTTCAGCTTGTCCGGTAGGCTTGTGTCACTGGTGAGCTCTCGGTTGTGCTTTCCTTTGTAGTCTGTAATGGTTTGCAGGCCCTGCCACATCCGACGAGCGTCAGAGCCAGTGTAGTACGACTCGATCTTAGTCCTGTATTGATGCTTTGCCTGTTTGATGGTTCTTCGGACGGCATAGCAGGATTTCTTATAAGCTTCCAGGTTAGAGTCCCGCTCCTTGAAAGTGGCAACTCTAGCCTTTAGCTCAGTGCGGATGCTGCCTGTAATCCATGGTTTCTGGTTGGGGTATGTACGTACGGTCACTGTGGGGACGACGTCATCGGTGCACTTATTGATGAAGCCAGTGGCAGATGTGGTGTACTCCTCATTGCCATTGGAGGAATCTCGGAACATATTCCATTCTGTGCTAGCAAAACAGTCCTGTAGCTTAGCATCTGTTTCATCTGACCACTTTTTTATTGATCTAGTCACTGGTGCTTCCTGCTTTAATTTTTGCTTGTAAGCAGGAATCAGGAAGATGGAATTATGGTCAGATTTGCCAAATGGAGGGCGAGGGAGAGCTTTGTATGCATCTCTGTGTGTGGAGTATAGGTGGTCCAGAGTTCTTTTCCCTATGGTTGCACATTTAACCTCTCTGATCCCTTTAGCGGGATCATTTTCCTAAACAACCACTGAATTGCAGGGCGCCAAATATTACTAAAAATATTTATAATAATGCAATCACAAGTGAAATATACCAAAACACAGCTTAGCTTGTTGTTAATCCACCTATTGTCTCAGATTTTGAAAATATGCTTTACAGCGAAAGCAATCCAAGCTTTTGTGAGTGTATCAATCAATGCTAGAACAGCTAGCCCCAATTTAGCATGGTCACGAAAGTCAGAAAAGCAATAAAATGAATCACTTACCTTTGATCATCTTCGGATGTTTGCACTCACGAGACTCCCAGTTACACAATAAATGTTATTTTTGTTCGATAAATATTACTTTTATAACAAAAACACGCCATTTGGGTTGCGCGTTATGTTCAGAAAACCACAGCCTCGTTCCGTTCGACGAAAATTCCAAAAAGTATCCGTAATGTTCGTAGAAACATGTCAAATGTTTTTTATAATCAATCCTCAGGTTGTTTTTAACATACATAATCGATAATATTTCAACCGGACCGTAACCTATTCAATAAAAGAGAGAAAGAAAATGGAGAGCTACCCCTCTCACGCGCAGGAACTAATCAAAGGACATCTGACTAGTATTGAAAAATCTCGCTCATTTTTCAAAATAAAAGCCTGAAACTATGTATAAAGCCTGGTCACAGCCTGAGGAAGCCATTGGAAAAGGAATCTGGTTGATACCCCTTTAAATGGAAGAAAGACGGGAAATGAAACACAGATTTTAAAAAATAAAAAATCACTTCCGGGTTAGATTTCATCAGGTTTTCGCCTGCAAAATCAGTTTTGTTATACTCACAGACAATATTTTGACAGTTTTGGAAACTTTGGATTGTTTTCTATCCTAATCTGTAAATTATATGCATATTCTACGATCTGGACCTGAGAAATAGTCAGTTTACCTTGGGAACATTATTTATTTATTTTAAAAAAATAAAAAATCTGAACCCTAGCGTCAAGAAGTTAACATGCTGATAGAAATTTGGTAAAACTGATTTAAGTTTCCCTGCATTAAAGTCTCCCGGCTACTAGGAGTGCCGCCTCTGGGTGAACGTTTTCTTTTTGCTTATGGTGGAATACAGCTCATTCAACGCTGTCTTAGTGCCAGCCTCTGACTGTGGTGGTATGTAAACAGCTACAAAGAATATAGATGAAAACTCTCTTGGTAGGTAATACTCTACTCCAGGCGAGCAATAGCTCGAGCCTTCCTTAGATATCGTGCACCAGCTGTTTTTTTACAAAAATACATAGACCGCGGCTGTTCTATCCTGCCGGTACATCGTATAACCAGTATGTTGATCAGCCACGACGCCATGAACCATATCATTTAGCAGAAGCTTTTATCCAAGGTGACTCATGTGTCCATACATTTTGTGTGGGTGGCCCCAGCGGGAATCGAACCCACAACCCGTGACGTTGCAAGCGCCATGCTCTACCGACTGAGCCACACAGGACCACAAACTACCATGTTGTATATGAGTACTAGTCCACACCAACCAATATAAGCAACTTTCATTGTACTATGTGTTTATTGTCATGGTGCATGTTCAGTTCCCATGTATTTGCTTCCCACAGGACTTTACCCTGAAATCCCAGAGGGCTCCCAGTTGGACTTCTCAGCTCTAAAAGAAGAGGTAGGCCCACAGTAGGTGTTCTGATCAAGGATCAGTTTGACCTGGGACGTCCCGAGTGGTGCAGTGGTCTTAGGCACTGCATCGCAGTGCTAGCTGTGCCACTAGAGATTCTGGGTTCGAGTCCAGGCTTTGTCGCAGCCGGCCGAGACCGGAAGACCCATGGGGGTGCGTACAATTGTCCGGGTTAGGGTCGGGTTTGGCCGGCAGGGATGTCCTTGTCCCATTGTGCACTAGCGACTCCTGTGGCGGGCCGGGGGTAGTGCACGCTGACACGGTCGCCAGGTGCACGATGTTTCCTCTGACACATTGGTGCGGCTTGGTTGGGTTGTGTTTCGGAGGACGCATGGCTCCCAACCTTCGCCTCTCCCGAGTCTCCCGAGTCCGTACGGGAGTAGCAGCGATGAGACAAGACTGTAACTACCAATTGGATACCATGAAATTGGGGGTCAAAAAATATATATTTTTAAAAAGGATCAGTTTGACCTTTTAGGTCATAACTAGATGGACGGGGGATACCTGATCCTAGATCAGCACTTCTACTCCGAGACGCTTTGTGAATATCAGTGTTTAATTTTTACTTAGGTCTTCTAGAGACTGTTCTACACAGTCATGGTGTCTGTCTTTCCTTTTCACAGGGGGAGTGGCTTCTTCTGTTCAATTACCTCATTCCATTCTCTGAGCTTCTCGACCAATCAGGACAGGCGTTGGAGTGTGATGGAGGAGGGGCCAGAGTCAACCTGAAGACTGAACAGGTGAGGTTTTAAAAGGATATATTTGTAGTGTATTGAAATATCAGTTGATAGCAAAAATGAAAACACGAAGCAGCTCTTTGGTCCTTTATAAACCTGCAGTATGTAACATATTGTGTGCTATAGACTGGAAAATAAATAAATGGGACTCCGGATGACAACATGATGTTTGTTTCCAACATTAGCGCTAATTTTCCTAAAGAAGTTTAGTCCGCTTCGTGTTTTGTTTCCTTGCTACCATACTAACGAGTATCGCGATACTGGTATCGTCCCTGCCCAAGTTGATATAGGTGAATGAATGCTCATACAATGTATGTTTAATGTGTGTGCAATGTGTCTCCCAGATCTGCAAGTTCCTGGTGTCTCTCAGTAAGGATTTTAGCTCCTATTACAACAGAGTCCACATCCTTGGGGTGAGCAATCAATACTTTTACCGCTATGTCTGTCTGTCTGTCTGTCTGGTAGTTAAATTAGGTTAAAGTTAGTGGACAGTGCACTGTTAGAGCATGTGTCTCGCAGTATGTAGAATTAAATAAATGTTTGCATGTGTGTTGCCCCCTATTGTTTGACACATGGAGATCCATGTGTTAACAGCCTCTGGTCATCCATACCAGGCCTGAAAACATGGCGGACTGGCAGACAGCACAGCTGATTTGGATTTAAACTGATTAAAGTTCCCACGTAGTTCAGTCCATAACGTTTAACCTCAATCTGTCTCTCTCTCCTTCTCTCTGCCCCCCTCTCTTCCCTTCTCTAAAGGAGCCGTTGCCTCACCTCTTCAATCAGATGTTCTGTCGGCTGCAGTTGTTGAGAGCACTGAGAGAGCTCTACCATCGCGCGTTGGATACTCTTCACCTGCCTCCCATCCGGCAGCTATAGCCACAAATACCCTAACTGTAGCCCTGAAATTAGCCCCAACAAATGCCCCCAAAATACCCCGTCTGTAGCCCCGAAATTAGCCCCAACAAATACCCCCCAAATACCCCAACTGTAGCCCCGAATATAGCCCCAACAAATGCCCCCAAAATACCCCGTCTGTAGCCCCGAATATAGCCCCAACAAATGCCCCCAAAATACCCCGAATATAGCCCCAACAAATGCCCCCAAAATACCCCAACTGTAGCCCCGAATATAGCCCCAACAAATTCCCCCAAATACTCCAACTAACGCCTAATATCGGCCGTAAATTATCACTAGCCTATCCCCTACATGAAATACACATATAAATGTCACTTTTACTGCCCAAAGGTGGTACTCTACTGTAGCTATCATTAGGCTTTTATCTTCCTCCCCCCCAATTAAAACCCTGTGAAGTCCTCACGTACTTATGTATATGTGACATACACCTTGTATTACACCCAGTCTATTTACTGTTGATGAAAGAAACTGTATAGATAATTTGCACCCCTCTGTGAAGTCTTGGCGTATCACCAGTATCTCTGATGTACCAAAGACGCAGCCTCTACCGGAGACCCTCACTGCCTTTGAACCAATGAACATCTACCTGTCTTCAGTCTTCCCTTATACGATACCATAGACACTATTCCGCTAACAGACACTGCCCTAGAGACATAGATACAGTATTTACACACTCTGCATGTACACCGTGTAAGCACTGCCCCCGCCCTCATCACTAGATATTGCTCCTGGCCACCATGAGCCATTTACTGTCCCCTTCCCCTCCTACTTGAATAATACAAAATATATATATTTCATTGGAACTGGCTGTGTCAGTATTATATATATATACTGTGGTAAACCGTGGAGGTGTTGGGTTGAGCGTGTGTAACCGATGTGAAATGGCTAGCTCGTTAGCGGTGGTGCGCACTAATAGCGTTTCAATCGGTGACGTCACTCGCTCTGAGACCTTGAAGTAGTTGTTCCCCTTGCTCTGCAAGGGCCGCGGCTTTTGTGGAGCGATGGGTAACGATGCTTCGAGGGTGTCAGTTGTTGATGTGCGCAGAGGGTCCCTGGTTCGAGCCCAGGAAGGGGCGAGGAGTGGGACGGAAGTTATACTGTTACACGTGCAGAGATTGACACAGAGACAGGGAGGCTTTAGTCCGCAAAAACAACTTTACTAAGATAGAAGAGAAATAACTTAGGTTTTGCTCGGTCTTCCTTCTCTCTCTTAACTGGTGTCCGTCTCTCTCCCTTCGTGTGCCATCGTGCTCCTTTTATTTAGCCTCCACGGCTGGTTGGCACTTTCCTCTAATTACCTCCACTTAGCTGTCCGTGTCGGGGTGCCCAGCTCCCGTATTCCCAGCAGAGGGAGCCAACGTCGCCTCACGTACCTCCCCTCTATTACCATCCCCCGGGGTAGACCTCCTGGGTTACCACAATATATATAATGCAGCTATACAGTATATGGAATGATATATGTGACATAGACTAACCCACCACCACCACGGTACTTCTCTTGTGCCAAAGTACTATACAGTACTGTCCCAGATCCCAGTTCTCCATTGTCGCTCTGTGCCATATCTTGGACTGTTATTATTGTGTACGTTTGTGTGTTGGTGGTGACCCGAGCTTTACACGGACTCGCACTCTCTCTCTCTCCCACAATGTTGTCAACGGTCCATCGGGCCAATCTATTTTCCACCTAGATCAATAAATGAGTGTTGACCTCGGTGACCCCGCTGCCGTGTGTGTTAAGATGCGTGTTAAGGTTTGTATATGTACCACATTGCAGCACCGTGTGCAGCTGTTTGTTGTTCATGTTAAGTGTGATGAGTTACGGGGCAAGTCTATAAATGGTTGCATAACGCCCGGGGATTACGGAAATAATTGGTTATGAGTATAATTAATTTGTAGGCCATATTAGATCACCTCCCCCATCATAGCGCTTATATAAAAAGATTTGTGGATGCTCAAGTTCACGCAAGGCAATTAAAATGGACGCCGGGGCCACGCAATTAGAAACTTATCCACATTGACGGCTATAGCGAATAATTGGTGGTTCGGCCCTCTCGTCATTAGCTGGTCCTGCCACATCATGCTCTATGCTCTCTGTATGTCAAACTGAGTGATTATTTTTTCCCCTCCGCTGGTGTCCTTTTGATCCTCCCCCCATAATGAGACGGGAACAGCTGGCCTTGGAGCTCTCCTCCCAACACAGCCACGGGACCAATTCATTAGGGCACACCGTAGCAATGTAAAACGAGTCTTTGTGATTGGGACAAGGTTTTCTGACGTCAGACCAAGCGTCTTGAGGCAGGCAGGGTTTTCCAGGATGCGACACTAAGTTCAGTGTTACGCTGACTGCCTTTATGTGGGGAATCGGCTGTTTCTAACATCTGTTTATCCATTTCGCAGGGGAATATACGTCCCCCCCATAGTTGATTAACCATTCTCTTTCATATCTGTGAGTTAGCGCATACACAGGTCCAACATGACGCAATGCTATGACTTCAGCTTTTTTTTCTGGGAATAGACTGGTTATTACAGTTTGAAAACAATTTGTGCGTGTGTGTGTGTGCAGAAGTGTGTGAGTGTGTTCCCATTACCCACAGCCAATGAGTTAAAAGAGTCTGGACTAGAAGTCTGACGAGACTAGGCAGGAGTGGTGCAATACACGAACATAGCCACAGGGTGGAGCTCTACTGACAGATATTTTAGCCACCTGACAGTCCGCCAGCCTTGATTTGCATCTCCTCCTATCAAAGCGTTCCAATTCTCCCACCCTACCTGCTTGTCAATCACTCCCCTCGGGCCTCGGTTGGCCAGAGACAATAGAGGGAGGAGAGAGAGAAAAAGGGACGTGAACATGAAAGTAGTTCAGAAACGGAGGGATGGATACAGAAAGGGAAAGGAGAGCCCACAGTCATCGCTATGATCAAATCTACTGTCTTAAAGGAGGGAGAAAACAGAGATGAATGAGGTCAGGGATGCTCGTGAGTGTAGAGTGATTATTTGTGGTTGCCAGGGAGAGAGAGAGAGCACAGGAGGGAGGGAGAAAAAGAGGGAGCTGGCTGGGCTACTGATATTGATGGGTATTTAAGTGCTTTGACTGAGTGTGGCTGGGCATACCCAACCGAGCCAGGAAATGACAGGATGAGAGACTGGGGGTTGGAGGGAGGCTAACTGAGATTTGAGGAGCAGACAGACACTGTCACAGTGCCAGACGACTCAAATGATGTCTTAACACAAACGACATAATGACTGATATCAGTCAGAACAGCCAGGATATTTCCTACTTAATGTGCTTGTTAAATGAGTCACAGATCCTCTGAGGGAGTGGTGACTGCGGAAGAGGTTCTACTGAGGGATAATATAAATGGTCTTCTATAACGCAGCGGGTTATTTTCAAGGGAACGTGGCTCCTGTCGAGCGGGTCCCAGAGTGCCTTTGAATGTGCAGGGTGTGGTGAGAGGAGAGCGTGTGACTTTGTGGGGGTTGGTTGATGGTAGGGGCAGGGGCCCGGAGATGGATAGATTGAATCAGATAAACTCCTCATGCAACAGCTGTCATCCAGCCCTTCTCCCCCTCACTCTCGCCCTCTCTCTGCCGCTCTCTCTCCCCCTCTCTCTGCCGCTCTCGTTCTGCGGCTCCCTTTGCTTTCTCTCCTCCTCGCTCTACCCTGGTTGAATACAAAATAGGGAACTGGTTGAACTTGATTTTGCTGTGTACTGGATACCTAACTGTGAGCAAATGAGACAGACCATCCATTGTTTGAATGAATCCCTGAATTAGTACATTATGATTATAACTGTGTATAATTATGTATTTCCTGATTCTGTTCTCTCGGACATGTTTGTGTACGCATGTGAGTGCGCGCGTAGGTCTACCCTCTTCACATATTCACAGGCCAAGAAAATAGGCTGAAGGCTGCTTGATACTCTATCTGATCAGATCACGTTACTGTTCATGGGTATTGATCTTCTCACAGCACTTTGGTTTAATGCAATATCCTCTTAACCACCCTCTCAACCAGCCACGTGGTGAGGAAGCTCCTATATCAAACTAACTGCACATCCAGCAATAATGATTTACAGGCAGCATGAGGCCGGGGCTGCGAGGACGCCCTGCTGGGTTCAAGCCCTCCAGGACCCTAGTTGAATAGCTTTGCTTATAGGGATAATACACTTCTTTAGTTAATGCTAATAAAGTCCCATAAAGGCCTAGGGATAGAGATCCAGCCATACAGCTGTTGCTGCTGCATCCGTCCATTCAGCTGCTGCTGCTGATCCAATTTGGATTAGTCAGGTTCCCGTCTGAAATGGATCCAGTGTGACCCGGGCCGGTGGCTGCCAGGTGCCAGGCTGATGCAACCCAGACCACGGTAGTGTGATAGGGATCCTCCATCCAGCCTGATCTCACTTGACTGTGATCTAGTTAGGGTTAGATCCAGCCTGACAGCGCAGTGGCTCTGCTAGCTCTCAGACCTGGCAGTTATGGCAACTTTCAACCTGAGACTTACCCCGGGGTGTTTTACCAAAAAGGCTGAGACTTTTGTGTTTCCACCTCCAAGGTCCGGCTGCAGTGTCTCACTGGGCCCTGGCCTCAGTGGATCTGCTCTGACTTAGGGCAGGGCCAGGCCACGGGTACTTTTCAGCCTGCACTTACCTGCATTTACATAACAATAGCTAACTGTGGACGATTATCACCTTCTCAAGGTGGACGATTATCACCTTCTCAAGGTGGACGATTACCACCTTCTCAAGGTGGACGATTAACACCTTCTCAAGGTGGACGATTACCACCTTCTCAAGGTGGACGATTAACACCTTCTCAAGGTGGACGATTATCACCTTCTCAAGGTGGACGATTATCACCTTCTCAAGGTGGACGATTAACACCTTCTCAAGGTGGACGATTACCACCTTCTCAAGGTGGACGATTAACACCTTCTCAAGGTGGACGATTACCACCCTCTCAAGGTGGACGATTACCACCCTCTCAAGGTGGACGATTATCACCTTCTCAAGGTGGACGATTACCACCCTCTCAAGGTGGACGATTAACACCTTCTCAAGGTGGACGATTACCACCCTCTCAAGGTGGACGATTACCACCTTCTCAATGTGATAATCGTTCACAGTTAGCCATTGTTATGTACCTACTACCATACCCCGTTCAAAGGCACGTAAATATTTTGTCTTGCCCATTTACCACCTTTTAAAAGTTGTGTTGATGCTTAGGTTGTTGATTTTGCTCGCCCCAAGTCTTTAGTGTCACACTCCTGATGGAAAAAACTGTTTCCCACCTCCAAAAAATAACATTAGAACTTTTAATATGAACACTGGCAACACACTGGTGTGGGGTAAGTCTCAGGTGGAAATGCCCCCATTATAGTGCTCTAGAATCTCATGATCTCATAAAGCCTACTGATATACACTGAGTACAAAACATTATGAACACCTGCTCTTTCCATGACATAGACTGACCAGGTGAGTCCAGGTGAAAGCAATGATCCCTTATTGATGTCACGTGTTAAATCCACATCAATCATTATAGATGAAGGGGAGGAGACAAGTTAAAGAAGGATTTTTAAGTCTTGAGACAACTGAGACATGGATTGCTTATGTGTGCCATTCAGAGGGTGAATGGGCAAGATTTACGTGTCTTTGAACAGGGTATGGTAGTAGGTGCCAGGCGCACCGGTTTGAGAGTGTCAAGAACTGCATCGCTGCAGGGTTTTTCATGCTCAACAGTTTCCCGTGTGTATCAAAAATGATTCACCACCCAAAGGACATCCAGCCAACTTGACACAACTGTGGGAAGCATTGGAGTCAACATGGGCCAGCATCCCTGTGGAACGCTATCGACGCCTTGTAGAGTCCATGCTCAGATGAATTGAGGCTGTTCTGAGGGCAAAAAGGGATGCAACTCAATACTGGGAAGGTGTTCCTAATGTTTTGTACACTCAGTGTAGATCTCAGTCTATATCTATTACAGTTTTGAGGATTCAATTTGATCTGGCATTGGTAGTAATATGCCAATGTGGATTTATGTCCTGAATGTTCCTTTATCGAGAATGATTTCATTCAAAGGAATTTTTACATCCGTGTTTTACCTGAATGTTCACATTCATTAGAATATTTGCAATTTGATACATTCTATGGGAATATGCTTGGGGAGTTGTGCATGTGTAGTGAGAGAGCAATGGTGATGAAAGCAGTTCAGGGACTGTAGGGAATATGTAAGGTTTTATGTATTTCTGCGGTGAATTCATTTTCCTCATTCTCTTTTTTTAAATGTCAACTCACTCTCTCTCCCACTCTTCACCCCCACGCCTCTCTCTCTCTCTCTCTCTTTATTCCGTGATTTGGGTCACTGGCTGACTAAGAGAGGACACACAGCTGGCCTATAAACCCCGCACACACACAGACTCTCACAGTCTGTAAAATATTTGTTTACTGTTGTTTGCCCACACTGAACATGAACTTCTCTTTCTCTACCACTCTCCCTTCATCCATCCACTATTTTTATCAACAAAACTCTGTGACCTGAGTGTGTGTGTGTGTGTGTGTGTGGGGGGGGGGGGGATCCTGCTGCTCTCTTCATCATATCAAGAGATTTTCATTCTATTTGCTTTATATGTTTATTTGACAGAGAAATCTGTCCAATTTGTTTAGATTTATGGCTCATCTCCCCAAATAATGAATGACATCATCATCCTTTTGGTTTAGACTCCATTGAATAACGGAAGGAAAGCACACACCTTGCACGTGATAGGGAAACAGGTTGCAATAGAACTTGAGTCTGGACCAATGAATACATGAATGTCACTAATCAACTGTGAGATCACGGAGAGCTAAGGGCCCTTTTGATGGCTGTTTGGTATGCTATTCAAGTCAGTGAAGCGTGCGGAGGCTTATTATTCACACGCAACCACAGGCCCAATAAGCTGTGGCAGGATTCACACAATCACCCCGCACATGCCACGCAGCTGTCGCCATATGGCATCGTGACTTGTACAGAGAGAGGGGAGGGAAGGAGGGGGGCTTCCCGGATAGCGACCCTCTGTGTCAACCTGTCTGAGTGACAGGACGGCTAGGGCCTTGTCCTCCTCCTCTAGCATAAATTGTGGATGTAAATGACAACCCGTCAATCTATGTCCGTCCCAATCACACCTCCGTCACTTCTCATGCATGTATTAATGCCTCATCATTTCCGGTCAAGGCCAGATGCACACCGGGCCTCCGCTACCACCTGCCGCTCAGGATTTCAGGGAGGGGGGAGGATCTGGCGACTGTGGCACGGGGCCTGGTCAGACAAGGAGAGAGGGGCCGGGGGCATGCAATTACGGAGTATGTGACTGGCAGGCAAAATGAGTGAAGAAAGCCTCAACACCACCCCTCCCTCTCTGCATACTCAACCCCTCCGAGGGGTATAATCCACCAGAGGCTAAAAGTATCCCCACTTTCACTGTTCCCATGGCAACTCGCACCGTTGAAAAGCAGGGTCTTGCATGGCGGCTTGCGGCAGTTAGGAGACCCCCCAGTGAGGAGTCAGAGCTTATTGATCCACCGTTGCGTGGAGGGGAGCCAAGCAGCTAAATTTGGACACACCCGCATCTTGAAAAGGGTGCTGTGTCTATACATTCTAAAACGCATGCGTGCACATAAATAAGCACCCGCGTAGAAACGCGCATTAACCAAGAGGAGTGTATATAGCAGACTAATTACTGCTCTTAAAAATGAATGTTGCATTGCCAGAGCAATGTTGCGTAGTTGATTGGCCTCTGCATAATATAGCCTGAGCCTGTATTATTTTTGTGTCATTTCCTACAATTTTGTAAAGGCGAATATTTGTGAAATGTTTTGAGTAAGAATTATAATTGAACAGGTCTTATATCGACTTAAATGGGCCGAGTGATGCAGCAGGCTGATTTGGAACGCCGCTGTCCATGGTGCTGTATATAATCAGGTCGGTCATGGCGCTACTAAAAATGACCCAACATGTTAGCTTAGTCATTTCTACTCGGCAAGAAATCCATGGTGTGGACTGCCCATACTTACAGTTATTTGGTTAAAGTGTTCGATCGGGCTTCCTAGTGTAGGATTCTTTCAGCATTGTTTAGATGGACGCTGTCCATGGTTTTGTAATGCGGACATTTCCCATAGCCTGCTCATCTATCCCATCAAGATTTTGTCTGGTTTCATCACTTCCCTCTTTCCTAAGTGAACGATATTGACACTGAGCTTGGGTGAAATGCTGAACATATAGTACTCCAAGGCTCAGGGTTTTAGGCTACATTATGAACAGATACAGTTTTACAGCACCCTGCTTTGGTGTCACTTCACATTTCAGATACTTTCCATTAATACAAAAAATGTGTTTATATCCAGATACATTATTTATATTAAACGTAGGAAAATCATGGAAGAAAAGCCTATAATGTAGCCTACTTGGATTTTCTTTATCCCACTATTTCAGAATAATATCACAAGTACCAGTTTGTCTAGACGACTTTGCGCGTGTCGACATGTATCCGTCCTAATCACGGAGAGGGCGGCTCGCCAGTATAACCTAACCTACTTTTCACAGCAATTATTGTTGGTGTGCAGGCAAGGCGAGCAATGATACCCAACATGGCTGACTGCCTGCCCCTCGCTCCCTCGCGCCTAATGGCTTACTGTTCTCAGCTCCGAGAGAAGGATAGAACCGAGAACATAGAGCGCGAGGGGTTTGAGTTTTTTTTGTGCACCTCATTATTGTGGCCGGAGCATGAATATTTCAACATACGTGGATCAGCTCCAACCGTGGCGGCGGCGACAGCCAGACTGAGAGAAACACAGATTGGTTTTCATAGCAGAACTATTTTGTAGCACAACACATCCGATGATGCAAGTCAAGGCTGCCAGACACGCCTTCCCTCCCTCAGCCATTTCCAAAATGTGGGGATTTTATTTTAGGTCGTAGAATTCACCATCAGAATGAATTATGTGACTGAATTTGGACTAAAAATGACCATATTTCCATATAAACGACTTTTTATCCACTTTGTAAATACAACGAAATATATTGGTGATGACCATATCGAAGGAAAAGCAATGAATAGGTAGCCTACTAATTACTCATCGATGTGTAGGCAGAGCATGACGTCATGGAGAGGCTCAATTCGTTTTCGTAGACTATATAACATAGGCCTAACTGTGTTTAAAATGTATTAGGGTACAAGTGACAGAAAATGTGCAATAATAAATATAATTTACAGTGCCCTCTGTGCTATAATGTAATATTTAATAAAGCCTACATATTTATAATTATTACCAAAATGACATTAGGTTGCATATGCTTCATTGCTACTATGTTCCGCTATAGCCTATATACACTTTAATTTATTTAGATGGGTTGACTAAAATATGAATGCGAGTGAGATATAGTTCCGAGTCGCCTTCCAGTTGTGGATATGGCGGCTACGGTGGTTTAACAGCCCTGCGAGCTGGAATAAACCAGGGAGGTGGAGGAAGAGAGCATCGAGGGGGAGGGGTGTTGAGAGGAGGAGGAGAGCGTAACGCGAGGATGGATAGTACCACCGGGGTCTGCTGAGAGCCATGTTGGATATGAATGAAAGGGAGAGTTGCTGCACCCCTGACGCCGACAGACCGAGTTCTACCGAACACAGCGAGTAAATGCCAACTTCCCGGGCCCACGGAGAGACGGGGGAGCGCGGGGGAAGGTGTCGGGCGGTGCCGCTGGAGCTGGCTACCTAGCCGGCGACGGAAGAGAGAGAGACGCACTCGAAGAGAGCGAGAGAGAGGGAGAGAGAAAGAGAGAGGGGTGAGAGGGAGAAAGGGGGAGAGGAGAAAGGATCTTACCAGACTAATGGCTGCACTGCTACTGGGTTCCAGCCTGCTCTCACCACTTCTTCTCCACCTGCTCCTCAGCCCTTTGTTCGCGGTTAACCCGGGGAAGTTAGTAGGGACCTGTCGTTGGAGCCCGGGACCCTGCCCTGAGACACCGAGCCATCCAAGGGAAGCTGGGGTCTTGGCGAGCAGCAGTGGTTCGGTGATCTGCCCCAGGTGGACGTTACAACGTCTCCCATCGGAACGGCTCACATCGGAACCTGCATTCCCGGTGTGGAGTCCTTTTATATGGCAAGGGGCGCACGGAGACCCTTTTGAACCGTTGTGCACCGAAGAGGGAGGTGCGAGAGGGCCGTGGAATGGAGTCAGGCACCCCCATCCTGCAGGTAGGAGCAGGAGCAGCGGTGGGGAGAGGGGCGTTGTTTCACCTGTTTTCTCTTCGCGGGTTCAAAAGGCCAAAAAGCGGTATATACAAAGTACTAGAGTTTGCGCGTGGTCACCACCCTGTCTGACGCCGGCCAAACCCGACACAGGGAGAGTCTTTGTGCGCGGCCAACACCAGGGACCTGAGAGCGAGTCGTCGGGGATTACTAGAGACGTTCGAGGGGCTTCTCACAGGTGTACAAGGACCCTTCACCGGCCACTTCCCCCAACACAGCAAATATCTACAGCTAAGCAACCACCTGGACAGCTGCCATGGGGCCCTCCACGCTCTCATTTGGGCAATAATGCTTTGGACGCCGGCGAGGTGGCCACCGGTGCTTGTTCTCATTTAAGTAGTCACAATGTTATCGATCTCACCAGTGATGGTTGTAATCGTTCGTTTACTAAAGCCATTGGGAGAACGGGGAGGAGCGTGGCGCATGGGCCCTGCCCATGCTATCTCACCTCAGCCACCGCAGGCAGCGCAGCCAGATGTTACCAGTCACCCGGGATTACTGATGGGGCCATGGCCCTCACAGGTTATTTCAGGCATACCCGCTCCAGTCCTGGGCATGCCATGGTTCTGGGCAGGAGGAGGGAGGGAGAGAAGGCACAAGGCAACAAACACGTGAACAAAAATGATCTGGATAATGATTTGGCCTCTGTTTATATAACAACTAAGCTTAAGGAGCCGGCTGCTCCTCCACAGAGAATATCAGTGTTGGCAGGCCGAGAACAGAGCGCTCAACCCCGGGTAGAGAGTAAGGGGTTACCCTGGGGGTCTCTCCCCGGAACGAGGTGTTGTGGTTTGCAGCGGATGGATATGGGGGGAGGACTTTCAGCCAACGTTATAGGTCCCAGGGGAAGCATAGAAGTGAGTAATCTCGACATTCAATTTCCCCCCACCACAAATATCACTGATAGTCTATGTTTGCCATCTAACGGAACCGGTAATGAAAACAGAAATTCTACTAGCTCATTTTCCTTATTCCATGACGACATACAGGCAGCAGAATCGGCTGCTCAAGCCAATGTTCCTTATCCTCAGTCTGAGCCAGCTCACAATGAGTCAGCTATCGTCACGCCTATATTGTCTTCCATCACCGCTCTCACAATATCAGCCTCGGTACACGCTGGTGCAATTAAGTCTGGTGTTACTCACAGGGATATCGTTATCACAAACCCCTTTCCATTCTCCATGCGGCTCAATCTAAATAAACGGGATAGTGACTCAGACTCACATTCCCAGCCACGGACAAGCCTCCTCTACAGACCCCCTCCCCTTCAAATAGGTTCAGCACCACAGGCACAATGGACAGCACCCATGAAAACCTCTACCCAGCTTTCTCCAAGTAAACATGCATATTCGGCTCACCACTTTCAGCCATTGTTTTGGGAGAATGTTCACAACGTCAATAATAATAACAATATCAGAAATTACAACCAGAACCACAACAACAACAACAACAACAACAACAACAAAGAGGAGAATGTTCAGATGAATGATGAAAGAAATGGTGTCAATAGTAGACAGGCGTCAGTGGATCTGAGCGGACCATGCTCACAGACACAGCTGGGCTTGGTCCCTGAAGAATTGCTCGACACTGCGTGTGTTGACAGCAGCTCAGGCGACAGCTTAACTACTGTCCAGGGGGGCACTCGCCCGCAATTAAAATCAGGTAAACTGGTGCCATTACAACAGGAAGGTGTCAGTCAGCCAGAAGGGCATATGGGGGGCGAAGTTGATGAGGGGCCTGGGGGAAGCGAATTACAGGCGGGGGAGGGAGAGAGACAGGCCAGAGAGGCATGGAGGGAGGAAGTGGAGGAGTGGGAGTCAGAGGGAATAAGAAAGGGAGCCACAGCCCAGACAGATGCAACTGTAGAGGCAGCGGGAGAGAGAGAGAAGGGTCAGGAGAGGGCCAGCCTCACACAGACACAGAGTGGAGCAGGAGGAAAAGGGGAGGGGAAGAGAGTGTGGCAGGGGCCTGAAAGCACACAGGAAGACGAGGAGGAAAGGCACAGGTCAAGGGGAGAGAGAAGCTTTGGAAGGCAGACCGTGGAAGATGAAGGTGAGGAGGACAGAGGGAAAGAGGTTTTGGTGGTGGGGCGCGCTCGCCGAGCTGCCAACAGACACCCTCACTTCTCCCAGTATAACTTCCAGGTGCAGGTTCCAGAAAACCAGCCCCCAGGCTCCTCAGTCATAGCCATGTCAGCCACCGACCCAGACGCAGGTGAAGCAGGCAGGCTCAGCTACACCATGGCCCCTCTCATGAACAGCAGATCCACTGACTACTTCCACATCGACCCCGACACAGGCCTCATCACCACCTCCCAGGTGCTGGACAGGGAGCACATGGACCTGCACTACTTCCGGGTCACGGCGTCAGACCACGGCTCTCCACGCCTCTCTGGCACCACCATGGTGGCAATCACTGTGGCCGACCGCAATGACCACTCGCCTATCTTTGAGCACACAGAGTACCGGGAGACCATCCGGGAGAACGTGGAGGAGGGCTATCCCATCCTGCAGCTCCGAGCCACTGACCTGGATGCCCCGTCCAATGCCAACATCCGCTACCGCTTCATAGGAGACACAGCTGCTGCGGCCCGGGCCGCATTTGAGATCGACCCCCGCTCAGGGCTGATCACCACACGGGGCGTGGTCGACCGGGAGACCAACGAGCGCTACACCCTCCACGTGGAGGCCAGCGACCAGGGAAGGGAGCCCGGGCCGCGCTCGGCCATCGTTAAGGTCTTCATCACAGTGCTGGACGAGAACGACAACGTGCCCCAGTTCAGCGAGAAGCGCTATGTGGTGGCGGTCAGGGAGGACATCCGGCCCCACTCGGAGATCCTGAGGGTGAGCGCTACGGACCATGATAAGGATAGCAACGCGGCTGTCCACTACAACATCATCAGTGGGAACAGCCGGGGTCAGTTCTCCATCGACAGTGTGACGGGGGAGATCCAGGTAGTTGCCCCTCTGGACTTCGAGGCAGAGAGGGAATACACTCTGAGGGTTCGAGCCCAGGACAACGGCCGGCCACCCCTCTCCAATAACACAGGTATCATCAGCGTGCAGGTGACCGACGTCAATGACAACCCTCCCATCTTCGTGTCCACGCCGTTCCAGGCGTCAGTGCTGGAGAGCGCCCCCGTGGGCAGCTCCATCCTCCACATCCAGGCCATTGACACCGACTCTGGGGACAACGCCCGTCTGGAGTACAGGCTGACTGGCACCAGCCCTGACACGCCCTTCGTCATTAACTCCGCCACCGGCTGGGTGACGGTCAGTTCGGCTCTCGACCGGGAGTCTGTGGAACACTTCTTCTTTGGGGTGGAGGCCAGAGACTATGGCATCCCACTTCTCTCTGCCACAGCCAGCGTGACCATAACAGTGATGGACGTCAACGACAACAGGCCAGAGTTCCTGCAGAAAGAGTACTTTGTGAGGCTCAACGAGGATGCAGCTGTGGGCACCAGTGTGGTCATTGTGACCGCGGTCGACCGTGATGTCAACAGTGCGGTCACCTATCAGATCACGGGGGGCAACACGCGTAACCGCTTTGCTATAAGCACAGCCGGAGGGTCGGGGATGCTCTCTCTAGCACTGCCGCTCGACTACAAACAGGAGCGCCGATACGTTCTGACTGTGACGGCTTCCGACCGCACGCTACATGACACGTGCCAGGTCCACGTCAACATCACGGACGCCAACACACACCGGCCTGTATTCCAGAGCGCTCACTACTCAGTGACTGTGAACGAGGACCGCCCCCCGGGCAGCACGGTCGTGGTCATCAGCGCCACGGATGATGACGTTGGCGAAAACTCTCGCATCACCTACTTCCTGGAAGACAACATCCCCCAGTTCCGCATTGACCCGTCCAGTGGAGCCATCACCCTGCAAGCCGAGCTGGATTACGAGGACCAGATGACCTACACTCTGGCCATCACTGCACGGGACAACGGCATCCCACAGAAGTCTGACACCACCTACGTAGAGGTGAATGTGAACGATGTGAACGACAACGCACCACAGTTCCTCAGCCCCAGGTACCAGGGCACCGTCAGTGAAGACGCCCCACCCTTCACTAGCGTCCTACAGATATCCGCAATGGACCGAGATGCCCATGCCAACGGCCGCGTCCAGTACACCTTCCAGAATGGGGAGGACGGTGACGGAGACTTCACCATCGAGCCCACATCGGGCATCGTACGCACGGTCCGCCGTCTGGACCGCGAGAGTGTTCCATTCTATGAGCTGACGGCGTACGCCGTGGACCGTGGTGTGCCTCCCCAGCGGACGCCCGTTCACATCCAGGTGACGGTTCTCGACGTCAACGACAACGCTCCTGTCTTCCCGGCAGACGACTTTGAGGTTCTGGTGAAGGAGAACAGCGCTGTGGGGTCGGTGGTGGCCCAGATCACAGCCACAGACCCAGACGAGGGGACCAATGCCCAGATCATGTATCAAATCGTAGAAGGTAACATCCCTGAGATCTTCCAGATGGACATCTTCTCCGGGGAGCTCACCTCCCTCATCGACCTGGACTACGAGGCCCGCTCTGAGTACGTGATCGTGGTCCAGGCCACCTCAGCCCCCCTGGTGAGCCGGGCCACAGTGCGCATCCGGCTGGTGGACCAGAACGACAACCGGCCCCAGCTCCAGGACTTCCAGATCGTCTTCAACAACTTTGTGTCCAACCGCTCCAACAGTTTCCCCAGCGACGTGATTGGCCGGGTGCCGGCCCACGACCCCGATGTGTCAGACCACCTGTACTACTCCATTGCCCGGGGAAACGACCTACACCTGCTGCTGCTCAACCACAGCAGTGGGGAGATCCGGCTGAGCCGCAAGCTGGACAACAACAGAGCCTTGGTGGCCCCCATGCTCATCACTGTCACAGGTGAGAGACAGAGGGAGAAAGTGTGGCTGGATGTGTGAGAGAGGGAGGGGGAGAGAGAGATGTGTGTGAGAGAGAGGGTGTGGGAAGGGATTGTCAGAAAATGCGAATGAGGGGTATTTGAGATACTTAGGCTCTTGTTTCACGATTTATGTTATTTTTGTGAATTAAATGAAAGAGGCAACATGGGCATGAAATGATAAACTTCCTGGTAAGGATGGTTTGTGATTTATTTTACTGTACAACAGTCATGCATTTTTAGTTTGTTAAAGAGCTTTTATATGGCCAGTGTTTTTTTGTGTGACCTGCTGGTCTATTTACAGAGCTTCTATTCAGCCTCTCTCAGCCGACTCCTCTCCTCTAGGACTGGAGTGTTATGAGATTATAATGAAATACAGTCAGTCTGAGAGCAAGTCTGTCAGATTCATTGTGCGTGCTGCTGTCTGTGTTTCCTGCCTGGCTCTCCCTCCCCTCTCTTCTCCCCTTCACAATCTCTCTCTCTCTCTCTCTCTCTCTCTCTCTCTCTCTCTCTCTCTCTCTCTCTCTCTCTCTCTCTCTCTCTCTCTGGCTCTCTGGCTCTCTGGCTCTCTGGCTCTCTGGCTCTCTGGCTCTCTGGCTCTCTGGCTCTCATGCTCTCTCTCTCTCTCTCTTTGGCTCTCATGGTCTCTCTCTTTATCTCCCTGCTCTTTACTAAGACTAGAGAGAGGGGAGATTAAGATGTAATAAAGTCGGTCTAAGATCCCAGCAGGACAGCAGGCCAGGCCTGTACTCATCTGATATCTGTCTCCGTCCATCTGTCTGTCTTTCCTTCCCTGGGGCACCAACACACAACACCACTTCCCCTCTTTTGTGTGTGCGCGTGCGCAAGTGCTTGCATGTGTATCTGTGTTTGTGTGTGTCTGCACAGTACATATGGGTGTAGACAGAGAGCTTTGGAGAGGAAAGGCAAATGAGCATTAAATCAGTTGTATTTGTCACATTCTTCGTAGACAACAGGTGTAGACTAATAGTGAAACACTTACTTACTTATGTTCCAAGTTAAAGTTTAGAAAATAGAAATAGTGAAACGAGGAATAAATACACAGTGAATAACGAATGGAAATAACGAGTAAATACAACGTGGCAATATACAGGGAGTAGAAAATTACATGGCTATATATAGGGAGTACCAGTACCGAGTCGACATGCAGGGGTACGAGGTAATTGAGGTAGCTATGTACCTTACAAATAGGTAAGGGTAAAGTGACTAGGCAACAGGATAGATCATAGACAGTAGCAGCCTCATATGTTCAGAAGAGTTAGTGTGTTCGTGCAAAAAAGGATCAATGCAGGTATCCGGTTAGCCGTTTGATGAGCTATTTAGCAGCCTTGTTTAGAAGTCTTATGGCTTGGGGGTAGAAGCTGTTCACGGTTCTGTTGGTTCCAGACTTAGTGCACTGGTACCGCTTGCTGTGCGGTAGAAGAGAGAACAGTCTGTGACTTGGGTGGCTGAAGTCTTTAACAATTTTTTGGGCCTTCCTCTGACACCGCCTGGTATAGAGGTCCTGGATGGCAGAGAGCTCGGCCGCAGTGATAAACTAGGCCATGAGCACTACCCTTTGTAGCACCTTGCGGTCGGATTCCAAGCAGTTGCCGTACCAAACGGTGATGCAGCCAGTTAAGATGCTCTCGAGGGTGCAGCTGTAGAACGTTTTGAGGATCTGATGGCCCATGCCAAATCTTTTCATCCTCCTGAGGGGGAAGAGGTGTTGTGGTGCCCTCTTCACGACTGTGTTGGTGTGTTTGAACCATGATAGATCCTTAGTGATGTGGACACCAAGGAACTTTAAGCTCTCGACCCGCTCTACTACAGCCCCATCGATGTGAATCCACGATCAGCTCCTTTGTTTGACTGACCTCCTCCCTATAGGTTGTCTCATTGTTGTTGGTTATCAGGCCTACCACCGTTGTCTGTCGGCAAACGTTATGATGGTTTTGGAGTCCTTCGCAGCCACACAGTCGTGGGTGAACAGGGAATACAGGAGGGGACTAAGCATGCAACCCTGAGGGGCTCCCGTGTTGAGGGTCATCGTGGCAAATGTGTTGTTGCCTACCCTCACCACCTGGGGGCGGCCCGTCAGGAAGTCCAGGATCCAGTTGCAGAGGCAGGTGTTCAGTCCCTTAACTGAGTGTCGAGTTCGGAGGGCACTATGGCGTTGAACGCTGAGCTGTGGTCAGCATTCTCACACAGGTGTTCCTTTTGTCCAAGCCCTACCACATCCGACGAGTGTCAGAGCCGGTGTTGTAGGATTCGATCTTAGTCCTGGTTGATGACGTCAGAGGGCGTAGCAGGATTTCTTATAAGGGTCCGGGTTAGTGTCCCTCTCATTGAAAGCGGCAGCTCTAGCCTGTCATTTTGCCTGTAATCCTTGCTTCTGGTTGGGATATGTACGTACGTACGGTCACAGTGGGGACGACGTTGTCGATGCACTTATTAATAAAGCCGGAGACTGATGTGATAAACTCCTCAATGCCATCGGATGAATCCCGGAACATGTTCCAGTCTGTGAAACAGTCCCCCGTAGCTTTGCATCCAATTCATCGGACCTCTTCCGTATTGGGAGCGTCACGGGTACTTCCTGTTTGAGTTTGTGATTGTAAGCAGGAATCAGGAGGATATAATTATGGTCCGATTTGCCAAATGGAGAGTGAGGGAGAGCTTTGAATGCTTCTCTGTGTGTGGCGTAAAGGTGATCTAGAGTATTTTTCGCTTATAGTTTCACAGGTGACATGCTGGTAGAAATGAGGTAGACATGCTAGGCACAACGACGCTACCAATTTTAGACGAGTCCCCTAACACCTTTTCCATGGAGTGGTTATAATAGTTAGTCTTTCAAACGTTTCGGACGCTACAGACTTTTTAGCGAGAAGACCGATTTTTGGGATGTCTCATGGTCTGACAAACACCGCTCTAGCTCTGTCACCTTTCACCTCAGATGAGGAAGTGTAACACAGGTGGATGCGGTGGATTGAGACGCATTCAATGCAAAACAACAGATATTTCTAGCTTAAACTGACGGATTTTGACGGGGATCATTTTATTATGTTACTTAGATTGACTCTACGGGGGTTTTAAAATGTGTGTTGTACACTTTTGTTTACCGTCCAACTTACATAATTGTGTTCTTGACTGGTCACGCATGGGATGGCAAGAGTTCACACAGTTTACAGTGTCCGTAAAGAGATCCTTCTCTTCCTGCTCCAGTTATAGGATTTTCCCATTATATAATCCATCTGTAATGCCCTTTATTAAACACAAGAGACAGCAGGGTTCAATACCCCCTCTCTTTCCTCTGTCAGCATCATCCTTTATTTATTCAACACACATAAATACATCCTGTAGGGAGTGTTCAGGCATATTTTGTGTGTGTGTGTGTTTGTCTGTGTAAGTACAGTATAGTCAAAGAGTCATTTCTCATTATATACTGTACATACAGTAGTTGTCAACTACACAATATACACAAAAGTATGTGGACACCCCTTCAAATGAGTGGATTTGGCTATTTTAGCCACACCTGTTGCTGTGTATAAAATGTATAACATCGAGAACACAGCCATGCAGTCTCCATCGACAAACATTTGCAGTAGAATGACCTTACTGAAAATCTCAGTGACTTTCAACTTGGCACCGTCATAGGATGCCACCTTTCTGCTGTTATCGTCTAGGAGCAGCAACGGCTTAGTAGGTAGGCCACAAAAGCTCACAGAACAGGGCTGCCGAGTGCTGAAGCGCTGAACGCGTAAACATTTCTGTCCTCGGTTGCAACACTCACTACCGAGTTTCAAACGGACTCTGGAAGCAACGTCAGCACAAGAACTGTTTGTCGGGAGCTTGATGAAATAGGTTTCCATGGCTGAGCAGCCTCACATAAGCCGAAGATCACCATGCGCTATGCCAAGCATCGACTGGAGTGGTGTAAAGCTTACCACAATTGGACTCTGGAGCAGTGGAAAGTGGAGTGATGAATCACGCTTCACCATATGGCAGTCCAAATAACAAATCTGGGTTTGGTGGATGCCAGAAGAACACTACCTACCTGAATGCATAGTTCCAACTGTAAAGTTTGGTGGAGGTGGAATAATGGTCTGGGGCTGTTTATCATGGTTCGGTCTAGGCCCCTTAGTTCCAGTGAAGGGAAATCTTAATGCTACAGCATACACTGACATTCTAGACAATTCTGTGCTTCCAACTTTGTGGCAACAGTTTGGGGAAGGCCCTTTCCTGTTTCAGCATGACAATGCCCCCATGCACAAAGTGAGGTTCAAACAGTAGTGGTTTGCCGAGATCGGTGTGGAAGAACTTGACTGGCCTGCACAGAGCCCTGACCTCAACCTCACCAAACACCTTTGGGAGGAATTGGAACACCGACTGCGAGCCAGGCCTAATCGCCAGACACCAGTGCCCGACCTCACTAATGGTCTTGTGGCTGAATGGAAGTCCCCGCAGCAATGTTCCAACATCTTGTGGAAAGCCTTACCAGAAGAGTTGAGGCTGCTATAGCAGCAAAGAGGGGACCAATTCCACGTTAATGATTTTGGAAGGAGATGTTCGACAAGCAGGCGTCCACATACTTTTGGCCAGTGTACCTTTCATGTGACCCGGTAGATAGATCTGTACATCTGGGTAGGAATAAGGAGGATGATGTGTAGTTAAGATCATTGAGACTTTAAGCATCTGTCTAAGTACAATGCATTTATATGCTTATGCCTTATGTGTGTTTGTTAATATGGTAGAGTAATGTGTGTGTGTGTGTACGTTTTTGTGTAAGCTTGGGTGTGTGTGTGTGCATCTGTGCGTCTGTGTTTGTGTGTGTGTGTGAGTGTGGTTTAATGTATTGTAAAGATGCAGTGTAAGCCTGCAGAGAGAGAGAGCCCCTTTACTGTGTGGCTTATTCCGTTCTGCACTGAGAGTAATGAGTGTTCAGACCTCAGGGGGAGAAGGGCTTTTAAAACAAACAGAGCGCGGAAATCATGTCAGACCACTGCCTGTGATGTGTGTGTGTTCACGCGCGCAAGAGTGGGAATACATGCAGGCCATCGATGTGTGTCTTTCTATGGTTGTTGTGTGTGTTTCTTTCTAGGTGACTGTGTTTGCGCTACACGTGATGTGTTAACTTGTAATCATTCCCATCCATTTGAAAAGGCCAACCCCTGATATGACTGTAGTTACTGGTATAGGCAGTAGGAAGCTTGCTATTTCCAGCTGAGCTTCAGGAAAGGAAGCGTTGCTCATATCTAGGAGGCTGTAAAAGCTCGGTTAGCCAAGTCTACCTGGAAGAGCCCCTAAAACTCCCCTCCTCCGTTTGAAGTGTCAAGTCATGACACGAAAACATGGGTAGGAGCAAAAAGAAGCTCACAACGTGTTATTTACTAACACTTGTTCTCCCTCGCTGCTAAAAATTCTAAAATAACCTTCATTTATGGTTTGGGGAGGGTTCTAAAAGTTTAAAGACGAGCGACGTGCGCTAGAACGGCTTAGTTTCAGGTCAGAGTTCTTTTGTACTCACTGTAGCTACCTGTTTCTGAGTGAGTTAGCTACTCACTGGGTCATATTATTAAACTGTATGTTACAAAATGCAGTTCCTAAGTTAGCTAGCTAATAGCGCTGTTATTTTGTACCCTATCTGCTCCTGATTTAGCTAGCTGCTAGCTCGGTTATATTGTACTGTTTTGGATTAGCCTATATTGCAGCTCATTGTATGTACCTGTTTCTGAATTAACTACGTAGCTGGTTGCTGGACAGAAGCCAGGCATGTGGGCCAAATCACACACGATTATCCTCTTAACCACGATACTTCTCATTTCAATAAGACAGGGTATCAGGAGTAATTAGAAATGCGTTTTTGCAAGCTATTCAATGACAGCCAAAATGTGTAATATCCTTTGCCTGAGCAGTAATTCTGCTATATAATTCGTTTCTCTTTTTAACAATGAGAGAAAGTCGCCAATATCCAATGTTTTTTCTCATATTATTTCTTGAACATGGAGAAATTCGTTTTGGTTTAAGCCTTCCTCTTACAATCCTGGTCGACCCTCTGGCTGTTCATTTATTAAAGTCTTGTTTGTGTGAGGTCAATAGAGAGTCAGCCTCCTCATAATCCTGTAATCAAACCAGCTGCCATCACACCCCTCCCCCACCGTGTCAATATTCTCATTCTGCCTCTCTCTCCCTTCTCACCTTTTCTTTCAGTAGCTCCATCGACCCTCTCTCTCTCTCTCTCTCTCTCTCTCTCTCTCTCTCTCTCTCTCTCTCTCTCTCTCTCTCTATCTCTCTGTTCAATTAAATTCAAGGGCTTTATTGGCATGGGAAACGTGTGTTTACATTGCCAAAGCAAGTCTCTCTCTCTCTCTCTCTCTCTCTCTCTCTCTCTCTCTCTCTCTCTCTCTCTCTCTCTCTCTCTCTCTCTCTCTCTCTCTCTCTCTCTCTCTCTCTCTCTCTGTCTCTCTCTCTCTCATTGTTTTCTCTGTTGTACTCCACAGTACCAAGTTCTTAGCCATGGGGGTCTTTTTGTGGTTTCAAATTATATTATCTTTTTGATTATATTGTACTCTCATCATTGCTTTTATAGTAATACATTTGGTCAATCTCTGGAAAAGTAGTCTAATTATCCTTTGACAAGGGGATGATAAAAGGGAGAATAAATGTGCTCTTTGCTCTGATAGACAATTTAAGTGTATGTGCGTGCGTGCGTGTATGTGTGTGTGCACACTTGTATGTATGAGTGGGGGCAGGGGAAGATTATGCACTTGCAAGACGGCGGCTCACACTAACTAAATATATGTATCTCTAGAGACTGACATTGCAACCTCACGCCCCTCTCTCTCCTCCCCCTCCCCCCCCCTCTCCTCCTCTCTCTCAGACGGTATCCACAGCATCTCGGCCCAGTGCATCCTCCGAGTACTCATCATCACAGAGGACATGTTGAGCAGCAGCGTGACGGTGCGCCTTCAAAACATGTCCCAGGACCACTTCCTGTCCCCTCTGCTTGGTCACTTCCTGGAAGGGGTGTCGGCGGTGCTGTCCGTCCCTCCGGAGGACGTGTTTGTTTTCAACATCCAGCCGGACGGCGAGGCAGGGGGCATCCTGAATGTTAGTTTCACCGCGGCGCTGCCAGGGGGTCATTTCTTCCCGTCCGAAGCCCTGGAAGAGCAACTCTACCTCAACCGGCCCCGCCTCACCTCCCTGGCACAGATGGAGGTACGGGGAGGAGGAGAAACAGACAGATCATTCAGGAATATATATATGCGAATAGACATTCGTCATTACACACTAACACACTAATACACATAACACACTAATACACTAACACACTACTACACTAATATATACCAACATATACAGTAGATGTAAGCACATACTGTAATTAATCTACATGAGCATAGTTTATGTACACACACACCATCTCTCTCTCTCTCTCTCTCTGTCTGTCTGTCTCTGTCTCTGTCTCTGTCTGTCTCTCTCTGTCTGTCTGTCTGTCTCTGTCTGTCTCTTTCTCTCTCTCTCTTTCTCTCTCTCTCTTTCTTTCTCTCTCTTTCACTACCACTCTTTGTCACTCACTCCCTTTCCCACCCGTCCATTGAAGTGAAACCGTCTGTGTGTTGTAATACAGGTGCTTCCGTTCGATGACAACGTGTGTCTGCGGGAGCCGTGTCAGAACTACATGAAGTGCGTCTCGGTGCTTCGCTTCAACAGCTCTGCTCCCTTCATCTCCTCTCCCTCCGTCCTGTTCCGGCCCATCCACCCCATCGCCGGGCTGCGCTGCCGCTGCCCCGCAGGCTTCACTGGGGACTACTGCGAGACGGAGATCAACCTGTGTTACTCCAACCCTTGTTTCAACGGAGGGGTGTGTGCTCGCAGGGAGGGAGGCTACACCTGCATCTGCAGAGAAGACTACACAGGTAGGCTACACAGTTAATGGGTGTTTTGTCACTGTTCCTGTGTGTAAGGGTGAGGCCAGGGGGTTGGTTGGTGGTGGGTTATCTGATTCGCGGTGTCTGTCTAACCGTGTGGTGTTTTGTTGTTGCTGTGTATGAAACGTGTGTGTTTGTCCCAGTGAGTAGTAGTATATCCTCACATTCACAGGAATGCAGGGCTACATGTGTTTTCCCATCTCTGCTCCCTTCCCCTGGGAATAGCTGCAATACAGTCTTATGGTGGAAATGATGGAGAATAGATTTCATGAATATTTTAGAGGTGTTTCATGTTCTCTTTCATTCCAGATCAAAAAAGCTTGAGATGAGCCAGCCCTTTTCTTTCATGAGTCAAAGAGAGAGAGAGAGAGAGAGAGAGAGAGAGAGAGAGAGAGAGATTGAAGAAAGAGAATTGCAAAGGGAAAATCGAGACTGATGGGAAATAGAGAGGAGGGTTTTGATGATTTTCCGTATTGCCTGTGTTGGTATGAAAAGTCGCTGTGTTGTTTCAAAGGACTGCAGACAACTAAACACAGGCATTTAATATTGCGAGAGTGAAAGATGTCCAGGGAAATAACAAAAGACATGGAGGAAGGACAGGATCTACTTGGGGTATAGAGCGATAAAGGAGAGAGGGCGAGTATAGCGAGGGAGAGATGGAGCAGGAGTAACATGAGGACATAAAGGGAGTGAGAGAAGGTAAGATAAGGAGAAGGGGCATCTGAGGCAGAGAGAGCGGAACCAGGCAGAGAAAGGGAGAGAAGGAGGTAGAGAGAGAATAGGGAATAAGGTAGAGAAAGAGGAAGAGAGAGACAGTGAGAGAGACAGTGAGAGGGAAGGAGGAGAGAGAGAGAGAGAGAGAGAGAGAGAGAGAAGGAAGGAGGTAGAGAGAGAGACGGCCTCTGTGTACCATGTGTGGGAGCAAAAGAAGGGGTAGGTTGAGGAGCCGTAGGGGGAGCGACGGCTTTGATGAATAAAACATCCTACGAAGGAAGGGGTGTGAATGCATTAGTTGGATAAAAAAAACGAGATATACAGAGAGAATGAGGAAGAGAGGAGCGAGGAATAGAACACAGGGGGGAAATCAAAAGTAGAGCTCGGGAGAAACGGATCGATGCCAATAGGAAGATGGTTTTACGGATGTGCAGGAATAGGGATGAGGGAACGAGGGAGGAAGAGGGGAAGTCAGGATGGACTGGGGTGTGGGGAGAAGAAAAGAGGGAGAGGACAGGGGGGAGGAGAACAGAAATAGTGCTCAGTTTGTCCGTAGAAAAGAGAGTTGGAGAAGCACTGATAGAATGCTTAGTGCACTTAGTAAGTGCAATCTTTCCATCTTAGGGAGAGTAATTTCTCTTTATCCGCGTACGTCTGTGGAGAATATGAATGTAGGAGCTGATCTCTGCTCCCTGTGTTTTTGTGAGTGGGCCTTCAGTGTGTTGAGTGAGTGCAGATTTGTACAGTAGAGAATGATAGGAGAGTCAGTAAAGTGAAAAGAATCGTCTGTTCTTTCCCGGGGTGGATGAAAGAGCTGTCTGGTCTGGTCTGGTCTGGTCTGGTCTGGTCTGGTCTGGTCTGGTCTGGTCTGGTTTGGTCTGTCTGTCTGTCTGTCTGTCTGTCTGTTTATTTATTTTAATATTAATAAGTCTGTGTGTGTGTGTGCATGTATGTATGTGTGTGTGTGTGTGTGAGCATGCATGTGTGAGAAAGAGAGAGAGAAACATAATGTAATTGGTGGTGGTGGTGATGGTGTGTGTGTGTGTGTGTGTGTGTGTGTGTGTGTGTGTGTGTGTGTGTGTGTGTGTGTGTGTGTCCTGGGGGTGATTTGTAGTGTTGGTGTGTGTTTGGCAGGACCAGCTGGCAGTGAGTGCTGCTGCCTGGGGGTCCGGGGGAATAGAAAGGAGGGGGGAGGGAGGAGGGAGGAAAGAGGGGTGAAAGCCGTTTAAACTCGTGATGCTTTTAGGCGCAGAACCCTGGCATGTTTTAACACCTTACCCATCATACCGGGGGGTACAGTCAGCGTGTGTGTGCGTGTCAGCGCGTGAGGAAACAGACAGGACTTGCATGAGGAACAATCCAGGGCACTCTGCAGCCTCGTCCACAAAGCACAATTGTCTGTCTAGGGGTTGGTTTTTAAACCAATGCCGGTGGCTGCGTAGTGCCTCAACGCTGAACACAAACACTGTGCCAACCCCGAGACAACATCAGGCCCGCCGTACAAAAGGCCTAGCCTGCAGGTTTAACATGATCAGCATGTCTCCACGGACCTCAGCAGGCCTCTAAACTGGGGGGGAGGGCTGGAGTAGCAGTGTGTCTGCAGGTTGAAGGCAGCTCATCCCCACACTGTGTTCATGCACCAGCTCATTGTCGGTGAGGACGGCTGGAGCAGTCTAGGTCTCTAGCTGGGAGGTTGTACTCACATGATGATGTGTTATGTTCGCTGGTTCTGTTTATGTGTGTATTAGGTGTATTTTGTATTTGTGCTTATTGTCCTTTGTTTTTGCTTTTATGTCTGTTGTATGGTCCATATAGTTAGGATACTACGTGGACCATGCATACTTTAGGTTTCTGTGTTTGTATTGATTAGTGTTGTAGTGTACAGTATTGTGTGTATGGTCTGTATGTATAGTAACCTGTGTCCCCTCTCCTTCCCAGGCGAGCGGTGTGAGTGGGACAGGCGTCAGGGTCGCTGTGTCCCGGGGGTGTGTCGGAATGGGGGGACGTGCAGGGAGCTGTCTGGAGGGGGGTTCCGCTGTGAGTGCCCCGCAGGAGGGTGCGAGCGGCCCTACTGCGCTGTCCCTGCACGCTCCTTCCCCCCCAAGTCCTTTATCATGTTCCGAGGCCTCCGCCAGAGATTCCACCTCTCCATCTCTCTCACGTGAGGACCGAACGTCTTTCTCTCTCTCTGTCTCTCTCTGTCTCTCTCGGTCTCTTCACTCTCTCTCTGTCTCTCTCTTTTCTCTTCACTCTCTCTCTCTCTCTCTCTGTCTCTCTCTTTTCTCTTCCCTCTCTCTCTCTCTGTCTGTCTTTTCTCTTCACTCTCTCTGTGTCTCTCTCTTTTCTCTTCACTCTCTGTTTCTCTCTTTTCTCTTCCCTCTCTTTCTCTGCATGCTCTGATTGGTCAGAGGGTGGTCATAAATGTGATTTACATTTGATTCATTTAGGAGGACGTTCTTATCCAGAGCGACTTACAGTAGCAGGCGCGTACACTGTCGTACTTGTTCCTACTGATCTCAGGTGTAATTAAATCCTATGACTCAGAGGTCCACTGGAACAGATATTTTATTATATACTCCTATTATGTACTACTATATTCTAGTACACACTCATATAGCCTTGCAGTAGAGATTTGCAGTGGAGTGACACTTACAGTCTTATATGGTACCATGTGTAGAGCACAGTGTAGTAGAGCTTATAGCCCGTATGTAACAGCGGGGGAAAAGGCTGACGCCACATCATCACTGTTAACATATCAAACCTAGTATTTCACCCATGCAAGTGGACAAAACGTCTGGTTTGGGTTCTGGGCTTGGTTCCTGGGGTGGATGTGCGAGGGATGGCTTTAACTCACAGCGCCCTTACATAGCTGTGGTGTGTTACAGCTTTGCCACTCTGGAGAACAGTGGCCTCCTCTTCTATAACGGACGCTTCAACGAGAAACACGACTTCCTGGCTCTGGAGATCTTGGAGGGCCAGGTGGTGCTCAAGTACTCCACAGGTGGGTGTATATCTGTGTGTGTGTGTGTGTGTGTCCAACCTGTATAATGGTAGGTGAAACCCTGGTTTTGAGTGTGACCTCTGACCTATCTGTCCCCAGGTGAATCGTCCACTCAGGTGAGCCCCTTCCTACCTGGGGGCGTAGCCGATGGCAACTGGCACACCGTCCACATCCACTACTACAACAAGGTGAGCCTCAGTGTGTGTGTGTGTGTGTGTGTGTGTGTGTGTGTGTGTCTCTGCTGCACATACCATGCACTTGTTTACATTTTCTCCACTTCTCCACTTGTTATCAGCCCTGTGAGTTCCCCCCGCCATCTTAGTCCAGGCGCAGTGGCCGCGTTCCTTTGTATGTCAAACTGTCGTCCCCTTTCTCAAATCAAATCCCATTTGAACGTAGACTAACAGCGAAGCGCTCGCTTCCCAACAATATGCCGAGAGAATAATAGAATAATAATAGAACAAATAATATGCAAAAAAAGTTAAGATCAGAAAAAACTAACACACACAAAATAGCAGAATTGTTCAGGAGCCGGTAAAAGGGTTGCTATCCCCTGCAGCGCCGTCTTAGCCATCTCCGACAACCCACTTGTGTGTGTACTGTATTTGACCACCTCTCTGTTGTTTCAGCACAAGCAGCAAGAGTACAGCAGGGTGTTTTGGTGTACGTGTTTGTGTGTGTGTGTGTGTTCTGTGTGTGTGTTATATTTCACTGTCCCTATCTTTGCCCCAGCCCAAGCGCAGTGTGAGCGGGGAGGCCCAGGGTCCGTCTGATGAGAAGGTGGCGGTGGTCAGTGTGGATGACTGTGACACGGCCGTGTCGCTGCGCTTCGGAACACAGCTTGGCAACTATAGTTGTGCTGCTCAGGGCAAGCAGACCAGCTCCAAGAAGTGAGTGTCTCTCTCTCTCTCTCTCTCTCTCTCTCGCTCTCTCTCTCTCCTCCCTCTCTCTCTCTCCTCCCTCTCTCTCCTCCCTCTCTCTCTCTCTCTCTCTCTCTCTCTCTCTCTCTCTCTCCTCCCTCTCTCTCTCTCTCTCTCTCTCTCTCTCTCTCTCTCGCCTCCCTCTCTCTCTCTCCTCTCTCTCTCTCTCTCCTCTCTCTCTCTCTCCCTCTCTCTCTCTCTCTCTCTCTCCTCCCTCTCTCTCTCTCTCTCTCCTCCCTCTCTCTCTCTCTCTCTCCTCCCTCTCTCTCTCTCTCTCTCCTCCCTCTCTCTCTCTCCCCTCTCTCTCTCTCTCCTCCCTCTCTCTCTCTCCTCCCTCTCTCTCTCTCTCTCTCTCTCTCTCTCCTCTCTCTCTCTCTCCTCCCTCTCTCTCTCTCTTTCTTTCTTTATCTCTTTCTCTCTCTCTCTTTCTGTCTTTATCTCTCTCTCCCTCTTTCTTTTTCTCTCTCTCTCGCTCTCTCTCTCCTTCTTTCTTTCTCTCTCTCCTTCTTTCTTTCTCTCTCTCACTCTCTCTCTCAAATTTTCAAATTCAAATTCAAGCTGCTTTATTGGCATGAAAAACATTGTGTCAATATTGCCAAAGCAACAATGTATACAATATACATTGTAATAAAATTATAAACAATGACAAATAATAATATAGAATGGCAGTAAATAATAATACAAAATTAAATATAAAAATAGTAACAATAAAATGGTAACAGTCAATAGTCGAATGTAATGTAATAAATGTAAAAGTAAAATACACTTTTTAACTATAACTAACTTATAACTAAATAACGGTCATCTTCACCATTACATCAGTACTACAACTACTATCATCATTACCACTACTACCACCACCACCATCACTAAACTGCTATCATTACCATTACCACCCATACCACTACTATTTGGAATGATAAACAACAATAATAATAGTAATAACAATAACGGTAATAATAAGTAAGTTACTGCTTACTATGCAGATGTTATTATTCAGTGTCCCTCAGGCTATGGCAGGCAAATACGTATTTGGCTGCAAGAGGAGCCATTGCTCCTTCGCCCATGAGTATTTTTAGTTTTTCCTCTGGGTTTAATAAGTAAAAATTTGGAATAAATGTAGTCATTTCTGTGAATAATGAATCTCTTGGTGAGGAATATTTATCACAGTAAAGGAGAAAGTGCATCTCTGTTTCTACCTCCCCTGTCGTGCAGTGACCACGCTCCTCTTTGGGTAGCCATGTCTTTTTATGTCTGCCGGTTTCTATTGCCAATCGGTGGTCACTCAGCCTGTACTTGGTAAGGATCTGTCTCTGCTTCGTATCTCTGACACAGTAGAGATAATCAGCCAATTCATATTTTCTGTTTAGGGTCAGATAGCAATTTAGTCTGCTTTGGGATTTTGTTTCGTTTTTCCGATGTTGTATATATGAATCCTTTGATTGGTTCATGATTTTGTTTATTGGAATTCTTTCTTTTGAAGCAGTGTTGGTGTCAGCTTGGTTGGTTAGGTCCAACACCAGCTGACTGAGAGGGCTCGTTTCTGGGCTCAGCTCTTGGGTTTGAAGTGCTTTAAATTGCAGACTCGAATTTGGACTTGAATTTAGATGTAGCCAAAATTTGAATGATCTTTTCTGTATTTTCATTATTACTGGAAAGCGGCCCAATTCTGCCCTACATGCATTAGTTGGTGTATTTCTCTGGACTTGTAGGATTTTCCGACAGAATTCTGCATGTAGGGCTTCAATTGGATGTTTGTCCCACATTTTAAAGTCCAGTTTATTAAGTGGCCCCCAAACCTCACTTCCGTAAAGAGCTATTGGTAGGATTACACTGTCAAATATTTTGGTCCAAATTCTACTTGGGATGTTGATTTTGAATAATTTCATTTTTATTGCATACAATGCTCTGCGGGCTTTTTCTTTGAGTGCATTCACTGCCCTATTAAAGTTTCCCGATGCAGATATGGTCAGACCAAGGTAGGTGTCATTTTTTGTGTGTTCAATTATGGTGTTGTTCAGGGTGAATTTATATTTGTGTTTCTGACATCTGTTTTATTTTTGGAAAATCCTGATTTTAGTTTTTTGGAAATTTACTGCCAGGGTCTGTCTCTTTTCTTTCTTTCTTTCTTTCTTTCTTTCTTTCTTTCTTTCTTTCTTTCTTTCTCTCTCTCTCTCTCTCTCTCTCTCTCTCTCTCTCTCTCTCTCTCTCTCTCTCTCTCTCTCTCTCTCTCTCTCTCACACACGTACACACACACACGTACACACACACACACACACACACACACACGTATGCGTGACTTGCAAGTCAGTGTCAGGGTTAACCATTCAGCATTGCCACTTAAGCCTCTTCTCCCTGTCTAGACTTGACAAGTCACCACATCACTGCTGTGCTCTGTAAGTCCTGAGGAAAGTACAAGGATAAAGGACGAGGGCAACATCTAATAATGCTGTGCTCTTCTCTTCCATCTCTCTCTCTCTCTATCCCTATCTCTCTCTCTCTCTCTCTCTCTCTCTCTCTCTCCCTCTCTCTCTCTCTCTCTCTCTCTCTCTCTCTCTCACCTCTCTCTCTCTCTCTCTCTCCCTCTCTCTCTCTCTCTCTCCTCTCTCTCTCCCTCTCTCCCTCTCTCTCTCTCTCTCTCTCTCTCTCGTCTCTCTCTCTCTCTCTCTCTCTCTCTCTCTCTCTCTCGCTCTCTCGCTCTCTCGCTCTCTCTCCCTCTCTCTCTTCCTATCTCTCTCTCTCTCTCTCTCTCTCTCTCTCTCTCTCTCTCTCTCTCTCACTATCTCTCTATCTCTCTCTCCCTATCTCTCTCTCTTCCTATCTCTTTCTCTCTCTTCCTATCTCTTTCTCTCTCTCCCTCTCCCTATCTCTCCCTCTCTCTCTCTCTCTCTCTATTTCTCCTCCTCAGATCTCTGGATCTCACCGGTCCCTTGTTTTTGGGCGGAGTGCCCAACACGCCAGATAATTTTCCGTTCCACACCCGAGAGTTTATCGGCTGTATGAAAGACCTCCACATCGACAACAGTCTTCTGGACCTGGCTGGATACATCGCTAACAACGGAACTCTCCCTGGTCTGTATGGTTGTGCCACACTGTGAGGTCAAGCCTAACATTCACCTCAGTAAAGTGTTATCTTCGTCATGCATTGCTGTCATTGGGAGACAAAGTGAAAATGTTACTGAAGTGGAAATGAGCATTCACCTCTGATGTACCGGAAGCCGCCATTTTGGGTGAGCTTGTTTAACGTGGTGGTTTTCTCCGGTTCTGATAGGCTGCAGTGCCAAGTCGCCCTTCTGTAAATCCAACCCGTGTCAGAATGGAGGAACGTGCCGAGTGAGTTGGGAGACCTTCTCATGTGACTGCCCCCTAGGTTTTGGAGGGAAGGACTGCAGCCATGGTGAGAAACACACTGAAACTTACCGAGATTCCCTAAAAACATGCCACTTCGGGACAGCTATGACCGTAAGTGACTTTTCTATAGCAGGTTAGGAGAATTAACCTAGCAGGTTAGGAGAATTAACCTAGAAGGTTAGGAGAATTAACCTAGCAGGTTAGGAGAATTAACCTAGAAGGTTAGGAGAATTAACCTAGCAGGTTAGGAGAATTAACCTAGCAGGTTAGGAGAATTAACCTAGAAGGTTAGGAGAATTAACCTAGGAGGTTTGGAGAATTAACCTGGCAGGTTAGGAGAATTAGGTCAAGAGAAGGGTTTGGGTTAGCTAAAATGCTCTCCTTATCTGCTATGAAAAGTCACTTCCGGTCGTAGTTCAACCAAAGTCCCGATACGTATCAAGTATAGGCTTTTCTCACATATGATAATAATGGTCAGAACGGAGCAAATGGAATGGCATCAAACACATAGAAACCATGTGTTTGATGTATTTGATATCATTTCAATGATTCCACTCCAGACGTCACCACAAGCCCGTCCTCCCCAATTGAGGTGCCACCAACCTCCTGTGATGAACACCTACAGTACACTCACACACCTCACTGACTCTAGTCCTTCTCCCCCCCCCCCCCCCTAAAGTGATGCCCCACCCACATCGTTTCCTGGGAAACAGTGCCCTCTGGTGGGACCTGAAGAATGACGTGACCATCTCCACTCCCTGGTACCTGGGGCTGGTGTTCAGGACGCGGGCCAGGGATGGCACCCTGCTGCAGGCACAGGCCGGACAGTACACCAGCCTGGTCTTCCAGGTCTCTACACGCCTGTGCTGCCTTACCTGCACTAGTTTATCTCTGTCTGTCTGTCTGTCTGTCTGTCTGTCTGTCTTTGTAAATGTGTCAGTTTATGTTGGAGTAATACCAACCTGCGGGGATTCCAAACCATGCTATGTTAACACGTGTGCAGTCATCTACATGTGGGTTACTCTGTGTATTCACCAATGTATCTGTGTTGCCGCGGCAGCTGGTGAGCGGTCAGCTGGTGTTCTCAGTGACCAAGGGGTCGACGCGGCCGGTGCGCCTGCGTCTGGACCAGGTGCAGGTGAGCGACGGACGCTGGCATGACCTGCAGCTGGAGCTCCGAGACGTCCGCAGCGGGAGGGAGACGCGCTACGTGGCTACTGTCCGCCTCGACTTCGGCCTCTTCCAGGTGAGAGTCCCACATTGTCCCTACTCACTGCTCTGAAATCAGATTTAATGGGTTTATTTGGGGGACGGTTAAACTGATCCTGGATCTGCGCCTAAGGGTGATACAATAACACCCTATCGCAGTGCAGACGTCTCAATGCAAATCTGAGCCTCTAATCTGGCCCTGTAATCCTGTCGGTCGGTAATCCCAACGTCCAATTCTAAAGCCAGTGTAATGGCTCTCTGCCTGGCTATGTGTCTGTGTCTGTCACTCTTTCTATCCCCGAACCTGTCCAACCCTTTCTATCTATTCTGTTCTTTTCTCTCACTTATTCAGTCTTTCCTCCCTCTCTTTCTCTAACTACATCTAGTTGTACGCACTGACTGTCATTCTGAATAAGAGCGTCTGTTAACGGACTGACTGATCTCTTCTTTCTCTCTCTCTCTCTCTCTCTCTCTCCCTCTCTCTTTATCTTTATCTCTCTCTCTCTCTATCTCTCTCCCTCTCTCTTTATCTCTCTCTCTCTCTCTCCCTCTCTCTTTATCTCTCTCTCTCTCTCTCCCTCTTTATCTCTCTCTCTCCCTCTCTATCTCACTCTCTCTCTCCCTCTCTCTTTATCTCACACTCTCTCTCTCCCTCTCTCTTTATCTCTCTCTCTCTTCCCTGTCTCCCAGGGCACAGTGATAGTGGGGAATGAGATCCATGGGCTGAAGGTGAAACACCTTCATGTGGGCGGAGTCCTGGGCTCGGGGGAGGTGCAGAATGGGATACGGGGCTGCGTCCAGGTATCTTACCCGCTGCCCATAATTATTTTTGGGACTCTTATAGACCTTTTGTGTTAGCATGTATGTTATGTATGGTATAATGGTCTATGCTCTTACAAGATTCTGTTTGACACCTAATTCGTCTGTGTTGTCAGGGGGTTCGTTTGGGGGTGCGACCGGACGCCCCCCTCCTGCCCCACCCGTCCAAGGCTGTCAAAGTGGAGACGGGCTGTAGCGTTGGCAACCCCTGTGTCTCCTCCCCCTGCCCGCCCTACAGCCGCTGTAGTGATGATTGGGAACGCCACACCTGTCTCTGCGAACCAGGTAAGATACTTCAAGAGAGAGTTTGTGAGCGAGAGTGTGCGCGTGTATATGCATGTGAAAGGACCTCATTTAATCCCTCTGTCGGCAAATTGCACAAAACTACAAAGTGAAACGTCTTAAAAGGGGAAGAACATTTGCTGAAAGGTGTGATGAAGAAAGAGCGGGGGGGGGGGGGGGCAGAGAGGGAGAGAGGAAGCAATGAGCGCCGTGGGGGGAGGAGAGGAAATGGAGAGGCTCAGACATCCCAACTAACACAAACAACCCCTCCCTGTTAGCGCAGCGTGGCAACAAAGAGAGATCGTCAAATACAGTGCACGCGCAAGTGGGTTTGTCGGAGATGGCTAAGACGGCGCTGTAGTGGACACGTACCGCAGCGATGGCTTTCGTTAGCCAAATGAGCATTAAATATCAAACAGGCCAATGGGTGTCAGGGGGAGACAAATCAAAGTTTCATCATACCAGGGGTGCTCTGAATAATTCCCTCTCATCTTTGGTACGCCGGTGCGGTGGCAGTACGGTGGCGGTGCAACGCCTGTTGAATTAGCTCAACGGCTCGGCTCACACACAGGACAACATTTACAGCACTGTTCCCACGCTATGTACTATACAGACACACACGCACGCACGCACGCACGCACGCACGCACGCAGGTAGGCAGACAGACAGACAGACAGACAGACAGACAGACAGACAGACAGACAGACAGACAGACAGACAGACAGACAGACAGACAAGGACATCTGCTGTTAGTGTGGTGCTGTGTGAGGCGGCTAGTGTGTGTGAATGTGTGTGTGTTACCATGCACAGGATAATTAGGCGCAATAAAAAATGTGTTTCTTTCGACAGATTCAGTTGTATCGACCCAGAGCCACTGTGATGGCTAGGGGGTAAAAGCTACACCGCTCCATAGTCAGAGAACACATGTTCTGAGAACACAAAATGCAGGCTTTAAGACTCCAGTAGCTTCCCACCGCAAGGACAGTGCCACTGTGTGCACTTGTATGCGATCAAGGCCAAAGTCTCTGTCTTTTGTCAGTTTCTTGATATCCTTACACGGCGAGTTCAAGGACGTCGTGTAATGGGCGCGGGATTCTTTGCCAGGGATTTCTTTTCGAGGAGCTGCTCGCAGAAACAGGCTCACGGCTCAAAGCACTCAGCTGGTTCTATGGGGAGATTCTTTCCCGCTGTTTTATCTGGTGTACAAAATGGTGTGAGAATTCTATTGAGACGATGGCCGCTTAATATTGAGTTCCTAGAAAACAAAACAGCGAAACACCATAGATTTCGTGGACTGTATGGCTCTATGGTTTTGCTGTTTGTTTTCTATAGGTTTCTATCGCGAGGGCTATGTTCTGGAAACGCTATGTATGTTTTTGTGCGAAAGCTGTTGTTGCGTGTAGTATGTGTACACGCACGAATGTCCAGAGCTTTCTGCTTGTTTTAGGCTTCAATGGTCCTTTTCAAAGGACTGATCTTTTTATATTAAAATGTGGGTGTGTTCCCATGGTAATGACTGTGTGTGTGTGTGTGTGTTGTAGGTTTCTATGGTAAGGGCTGCAAAGATGCGTGCCAGCTGAACCCATGTGAGAACAATGCCCAGTGTCACAGGAAGCCCAGCTCATCCCACGGATACATCTGCGACTGTGGAGACGACCACTACGGACAGTATTGTCAGCACAGGTCAGTCTGTCAACCGTACATACAACTATAGACCAACCATACTACAGCAACTATTCCTCAACTGTGGAGCAACTGTAGATCAACCACGACGACCGGTATTGTCAGCACAGGTCAGTGAGTCAACCACACATCAACTATAAATCAACTAGCTATTAACATCATGTTATACATCTGTGACTTGTGGAGACGTTAGATGACCGAGCCCCGGCGGTGTGACCGAATTCCAAATGTCTCTCTGTGTTTCTAATGTTCGTAACAGTACACCGCAGCAGTGCCTGAGGCTGAAGCAGGGTTGAGACAGCAGGGCAGCAGTGTTCGGCGGTGCTCTGCTCTGTCAAAGTGGCTTTTGTTGTCCTTCCCCCCCCCCTCACTCACATATGCCCTAATCCACAGGAGAGGATAAGAGAAGACTTACATTTATCTGTGATGATAAAACACAGTGTATATCTGTGACCCGGGCATCACCCCCGCCCCCATGTGAAATCTCTCCCAGCTTTAGGTGTCAGATCTTTCCTGCCCTCTTCCCTTTGATCTAGGTACTGTGATGTGCTCTGGGAAGTACACCGTGGCCTATATAGCAGACAGGGAGTGAAACTGAAAAGAACTGCCACTTTTAAAGGTCCAATGCAGGTGTTTTGTCGCAATATCCAATCTTTTCTGGGTAACAGTTAAGTACCTTATTGTGACCGTTTTCAATTCAAATGGTTATTAAAAAGAAACCAAAATAGCTTCTTAGCGAAGAGCAATTTCTCAAATAAGAATTTTGCAAGGACTGTCTGGGAGTGGCCTGAGTGGGGAGGGGAAACGGAAAACAAACTGTTATTGGCAGAGAGGTTTGGAACTCTCTTTCTTATTGGTCTATTAACTAATTTACCGCATGGTGATGTCACCAGACAGGCCAAAACTCCATCCCACCAAAACAGGCTGAAATTCCAGGCGATCTTTTCAAACAGCTCTTTCACTGATATAAACGCAACATGCAATAATTTTTTTTTTTTTACTGAGTTACAGTTCATATAAGGAAATCAGTCAATTTAAATAAATTCATTAGGTCCTAATCTATGGATTTCACATGACTGGGCAGGGGCGCAGCCATGGCTGGGCCTAGGAGGGCATAGGACCACCAACTTGGGAGTCAGGCCCACCCACTGGGGAGCCAGGCCCAGCCGATCAGAATTTGTTTTTCCCAACAAAAGGGGATTGTTACAGACAGAAACACTCCTCAGTTTCATCAGCTGTCCGGGTGGCTGGTCTCAGAAGATGCCGCAGGTGAAGAAGCCGGATGTGGAGGTGGGCTGGTGTGGTTACACGCGGCCTGCAGTTGTGAGGCCGTTTAGACGTCCTGCCGAATTCTGTAAAACGACGTTGGTAGAGAAATTCCTGCAGTCAGCACGCCAATCGCTCCCTCAAAACTTGAGACATATGTGGCAATGCGTTGTGTGACAAAACACAACACAAGGCACATTTTAGAGTGGCCTTTTATTGTCCCCAGCACAAGGTGCACCTGTGTAATGATCATGCCGTTTAATCAGCTTCTTGATATGCCACACCTGTCAGGTGGATGGATTATCTTGGCAAAGTATAAATGCTCACTAACAGGGCTGTAAACAATTTTGTGCACCACATTTATTGAGAAATAAGCTTTTTGTGCGAATGGAACATTTCTGGGATCTTTTATTTCAGCTCATGAAACATGTGACCAACACTTTACATGTTGCCTTTATATTTTTGTTCAATATCTATACAAAACACAGGAAAATCAAATTTTTTGACTGCATTGGGCCTTTAACATGTGTGTCTGTGTGTGTGCGTGTGTGTGTTTCACTGTGTGTTTGTGTTTCACTGTATGCGTGTTTGTGCGTGCGTGCGGTGTGTGTGTGTAGGATTGACCACCAATGTCCACGTGGTTGGTGGGGCTCTCCAACATGTGGGCCCTGCCACTGTGACGCCAGTAAAGGATTGGACCCCGACTGCAACAAGACCAGCGGCCAATGCCACTGCAAGGTGACTTGCTCGCTGTGACACACACAACTCGCTCATGTCAGCAGTAACTACTCTTACCGATAATCAACTCATATCATAACCCCACAGGCACTGATCCATGCTCTTACATACCTCAACAGACCTATCATCGCCCTTACCTATGGTTTTCTAATCAACTCCGAGCTGTAACCCCGGCCTAGCCCGTAATCCCTGTTTGTGACCTTAATCTCTAATCCTTGATAGTGATCCTAGCTTTAAACTGACGATGTTGTCAAACAAGCACTATTTTAAGAGGCATCATCAGCAGCTTCATCTTGTTAATCTGAACGCACCCCATTAACCTTTAACACTCTTAACGCCAACAGACACCCCCTTATCCATCATACCCCCTCCACACTGCGACCCCATCTTAAATCCTTTTTCAACAACAGGAAAGAAGCACGTGTCGTTGACTTTCAGTAGCACCGTTTCTTCAACTGTAGTTTTCCGTGTGCTTTTCTTTCTAGTTTTCCTCACATAATTCAAGTGATGAATTGCTCTTTTACGCGACTTTACGTGCTATGTGCTGGTATTCCGAAATGCTCCCCTGACAATATTTTTGTCTGTCTTTTTTGTGTTTGTCTGTCCACGTCTCTGTGTGTCCCTCTTTCTCTTTTTCTGTGTGTTTCTTTTTTTCTTCATATAAATGTGTATGCAAATGTTTATGTTA